>NC_083742.1:17785000-17877500 GCF_033458585.1 Syngnathus typhle | reverse complement strand
TTTCGGGTAGGGTCCTGATGTTGTCAAAATGCATATGGCGAGGCTGGCAACGAGATTCTAAAACAAAATCCTTCTCGTTGTCGGCAGGATTCGAACCTGCGCGGGGAGACCCCAATGGATTTCTAGTCCATCGCCTTAACCACTCGGCCACGAAAACCATATAAGACAAAAAAGTTTCGGGTAGGGTCCTGATGTTGTCAAAATGCATATGGCGAGGCTGGCAACGAGATTCTAAAACAAAGTCCTTCTCGTTGTCGGCAGGATTCGAACCTGCGCGGGGAGACCCCAATGGATTTCTAGTCCATCGCCTTAACCACTCGGCCACGACAACCGTGTAAACACAAAGGTTTCGGGTAGGGTCCTGATGTTGTCAAAATGCATATGGCGAGTCTGGCAAAGAGATTCTAAAACAAAATCCTTCTCGTTGTCGGCAGGATTCGAACCTGCGCGGGGAGACCCCAATGGATTTCTAGTCCATCGCCTTAACCACTCGGCCACAACAACACAGTAAGCAGTGTTGGGCAAAGTCCTCACATGATCAAAATGCAAGTGGCGAGGACCAAAATTCGAATAGAAAACCTGAATCGTTGAAAGCAGGATTTGAACCTGCGAGGGGAGACCATGGCCTTAAACGCTCATCCACAAAAACACACACATTATTTGCAGCTGCTATTATCACAAGATGAAGGAAACCAGATTGCTTCAATTTCTGGATGGATTTCTCGTCCGTCGCTTGAACCACGTTAAAGAATCGGCGTCGACAGGATTTGAACCTGCGACGGGAGACCCCTAACAAATTTGTACTTGTGTGCAAAAAATAAAAAATAAAATAAAATATGCATTTTTCTGGCAACCGCGAGGGCCGGTTACAGGCTGTTGGCGGTCCAGAAGCAGCCCCCCGGCCCCACTTTGCTCAGGTTAGTAATAGAGGCGCATGGTGTTAAAAAGAAATATGTCGCACAGTCCAGAATAGTCAGATGGAGTGCAGTGAGGCCATGCGAAGATTATCACCTTACCATATCCCTGCCCCAGAAGTGTTTCATCTTCACATCAGCCGGCTCCACTTGACCCTTGCTGGAACAGAAATGTCCTCATCTGCTCTCACCTAAGGAGGAGACCACTTCTTCTTCTTCTCCAGGCTTCAATTATGCCAGTACTTCCTCTGTAGTTAATTGCACTTCTAAGATGATGTGATGGCCTCCTCCGGTCTATTACGTCACGCCTGGCTATGTCAGAATTGTCTGCGCTGATGCGAGTCACTCCAGGAGAGAAATTCAATTACCTCTCGTCTCTCTGCGCAGTCACTGACCGAGGCCCGGCGAAGTATGACTGATGTCTGAGACGCACGTGGATGCTAGGAGACAAAAAGATGGACAATATTGAATAGTTTTGAAGGAAAAGCTGAGCTTCGTCCTCAAAAGCGGTTTGTCCTCTGCGAGCGACTGCGACGGGATTATTATTGGGAGATTCTTTATTGGACATCAAATAAAACTACAAATACACGGATCTTCGCCTCGTATATTCCTCGCATGGCCTCCTGAAACAATCTCATCTCTGAAACGGCTCCCGCTATTGATCTTTGAATGCTGTTTTTTTCTTTTTAAATTGTCTTCCATAAATGCCAAATAAATATTGCACAGAGATTTGGGCTGAGTATATTGCTTTCACGGTTTAATACAACAAGCAGCTTAAAAGTATCGGTAAAATCATTCCAAGCTCTACCACACATCCAACAGACTAAGTGGGAATTGAACTTTACTGTCAATTGTCTACTTCAAAAATTTAGAGGCAAATATTGGCTCATTGAAACAAAATTGTATTCAACCACCTGATTATGGGCGCATATTCGTCAATGTACACCTTTTCGGACGTAAACGCTGAGGTTTAGACGACGTCATATTGGCACCGGGGTTCAGGGTAGTCATTAGCGGCAGTTAACATCCGATGCGGCGGCCAAGCCGATGTTCCCTAAAACTTTCCCTCTGATTTCATTGCGTTCAGCGGTGAATTTAGATAATCAAAATGGCAGCCATCCAACTTGTCAAACCCTCATCTTGGCCTAGCCTGCCTGTTGTTGTTTTTTTGCCCTTGACTATTTTTATTGCAAGAGCATTTCCGCTAAGTGCTTTTTGTCGTATGAAAAGCCTTCGTCGAGGCCCATTTTCATCCCGCCGAGAGAGCAGTTACAGGAATCAAAGCTAGATCACGCTTGTCACAATACCATTTGCCTGTTTACTGCCGTATCGTCGTGTCAGTGAAGGAGGAGTCCTCGCAACTAACGCAATGCCGCCGTCAATTTCAACCATAGACCACACAGACGTTTCATTGCGTTTGAGAGAAAAAGACGAGGCCTTTTCAAATCTGAAGGAAAACTTCATCAAAGAATCGATTGCCGTCGGTATCCAAAACCTTTGTGAGGTTATAACTACTTGTTCAAAACCTGAGAAGAGCTGCCTTTCATCAAGTCGGAGGCATTTTGTCACTGAAGAGCCTGAAACATTCTGTCGCTCGATTTAATCCAAACGGGAAATTAGGTAAACGTCTTTTTCTGCTCGGCATTCAAGCTTTTCTGTGCTAGGTGAAAAGGCGGCGGAAGAACAGAAAGGCAATGTTGAATCAGTCTGGATGGGTTTGCCTTCTAAAGAACGAGGAAAGGCCATGACGATCAAATCGATCATCAATCGATAATACAAAAGAAATGGAAAGTCGGTGGTTAATTTGGCTAACTGCGTTTGACCTACACAACAATCAGACTCGGTTCAGTGTCGAGAATTTTTGTTCGTAATCCAGATTTGGTTTCATTAAAACGTGGACGGGTGAAAATGTTCCTTTGTCAATCATCCACTCAAAAAATTTCAATCCGAGTTTGACTGAAGTAGCAAAGATGTAATGGCTAAATAGCTAGCGGATCCCATTCGAGTCAGTGAAGTGTGTTCCATTTGAAGTCTACCGTGCCTCAGAATGTACAGTGCGTTCCTTCCGTATCATCATCACAGCAAACCCACAAAGGATTTGAATACAACCGAGTGGCTCACTCCTTGCAAGGTGAGGAGTCCCATTTTGGAATTTGCGTAATATTGCTCTCAACGCCATCAGTCAAGCCGCAATTTGCCTTTCATATCAGCCACTCCAGCAGCATGTCCTTGCGGCCCCGCCCCGTCTCAGCGCCGCCAACAATGTGTCAGGCTACATTATTAAAGTCCGGTTGGCCGTCTATTGATTGGTGCCGATGCCCTTGAGGGAGTCGCCGTGTTTTGGGCGGTGTGTCGGACACACCGAGTCATAAACGCAGCGACAGGACGTCAATGAGCAGTAAACACTAAGGTATAAAAAATTATCTCTCCCCACTGGTGCTGTTGCTGCTGTAATTGGATTCACATCACATAAATAAACAAAGGTCAATGGGCAATGTCGCATCGCTAAGACGACTGCACCCTATACGGGAGCTTTATTTATTTATTTATTTTTTTAAACAAAGGACTTTGATTGGGATCATCAGTCGCGCGACGTTAGCAATAGAAACCCAAGGACAGTATGTTATTTTTGCTCAACAGCAGGGGGCGGTGTTGAGTAAACGTCAGCGTTCTGAAATAGCTGAAAATTTACGGAAGAGGATTAGGGCCAGTGAAGAAGAAAAAAGCGAGAGGTGACAGGATTCTGACTTTTTCCTAAGAATTCTGACTTT
This sequence comes from Syngnathus typhle, assembly GCF_033458585.1. Taxonomy (NCBI): domain Eukaryota; kingdom Metazoa; phylum Chordata; class Actinopteri; order Syngnathiformes; family Syngnathidae; genus Syngnathus; species Syngnathus typhle. The sequence continues at coordinate 17,873,815 of NC_083742.1, read as the reverse complement.
ATTCTCAGAATTCTGACTTTAAAGTCTGAATTCTGACTTTAATTCTGAGAATAAAGTCAGAATTCTGAGAATGAATAAATAAATAAATAAATAAATAAATAAATAAATAAATAAATAAATAAATAAATAAATAAATAAATAAATAAATAAATAAATAAATAAATAAATAAATAAATAAATAAATAAATAAATAAATAAATAAATAAATAAATCTGACTTTAAAGCCAGAAAGTAGGAATTCTGACTTTTTTTCTCAGAATTCAGAATTCTGAGAATAAAGTCAGAATTCTGAGAAAAAAGTCAGAATCCTGTCACCCCTCGTTTTTTTCTTCTTCACTGGCCCTAATCTTTTTCCGTAGAAAACGCTTGGGTTCATCGAACATATTTTTTTGAAAAAGTTTATTTAAGTTGAAATTGAACTACATTTACATCCACGAGAGCTCAGTGTTGGTTGAAATGTTGCAGCGCAATGTGGTACTTCACTGAAGGCAAACAAAACTGAAGTCTAGAGATCTTTAGATTACCTGTGTTGAAACAATCTGGTTTCAAGTTCCCTGTACGTTGTTTCCCTGCTTGAAATGGTGGCGGTAATGTTGCAGGCACAGTCATTAGGGTCTGAGACAAGCACCACATTTGGAGTGAAGATGGGCAATTAAAGGAGCAGTTTGCCATTGTTGCACAGGAGGCTGCCTTTAATGGTGATGGCAACCACCCGCTATGATTAGAAACGACTGTTTGCGTAGGCTTATTGTTTAATTACACTGACTGATTTCAATGGTCTTTGTTAGTGTGTTTCCAGTGGAGCCGATCTTGAGTTGATTTTTTTTTTCTTTTTATGCTTCGTTTTTTTTATGTTATTTTTCATGTGTTTTTTTCTGGCGACATTTATTTTTGGGATTTTCCCTTCTTCTCCCAACAATATTCTTCTCTCACGTCCGTGGCATTTTGAATTCCGGCAGCGTCTAGTCGGCACGTGAATGATTTCTTATTGTCGAGAGTATACGGAGGTGTCGCGTCAGCGCATCACTCGACAAGCGTGAGATAGGTTCAACAAGTTGATAAGAAACAAGTTATTCCAGTCGCGGGGAGGGAAAGCTGCCATGGATACGCAACCTTAACACACCCGTGTATTATCATACGTTAATTTCCATATTTTACCCATTCGACTTGATATTGAGAGAGAAAAGGATATATGATGGTTGTCCAGTCCGAGGATGCGGAGAGAGCTGTTTACCTCACAATGTGCTCTCCACAGGCCTGTCACTGCGAGTCATCCTTACCCCGAACGCCGCCGCCGTGACTCCATCCGTCACCGGTGGATGAAAAATAAATGTTGAGGAAGATGGAGAGGCAAAGGGAAAGGAGCCGAGAGCTGCGATGATGAATGGAGTGTCGAGCGGTAAACGAAAAACCGGTGTTGTTTAAAGAACAGATTAAACGCCAAACGTTTATCACGTTTCAGACACAGCGGCGATAGAAAATCTACTATATAGAGACCATGCTGTGTACAAAATAATTTTGTTTACATTATTTTACTCTTCACACGTGCTTGAGACACTTGAACGTTTCAAAATCGGTCTTTTGCCAAACAAATTACCGAGAGACAAATAAGACGGCGCACTGTCAATCACGGTCCTATCGCTCTGTGAAGAACAATTAGTTAAAAAAAAAAAAAAAAAGGCGGCCCTTTTGTGTGTCTCGTTTAATCTGCGAGCAGTAGAAGGGAACCGTTTTCTTGATAACGCCACTTAAAAAGACATTAGAAGGTCAAAATCATTTGGATTGCTCTTTTATCTGTACTTTTTTGTTCTTGTTCTGAACAATTTGCAAAGAGTCAAAGCCGAGTTCAAGATTAAAGAAAGACGGACGCAATCAAAAAGTCTTCAAATCCCCTTCGGTGCTCGGCCTGACGACCTCGACTGAGCCTCTTCGATTCGTTCATTCGTTTCGCAGAAGATGAGACTAAATGGTCATCAAAAAAAAAAAAAAAAACTAGCGACCAATTGTCAGTTAACAAGGAGAAATCAACAAGACTCAATGTCTGTGACATGATTTCGGCATACACGCGATCCAGAAATCCATTTTGTAGTCGAAGAAGCTAGGCTAACTAACTGTTAGCTTGTGCGGTGACTATACTGCACAACGAGAATGAATTAGCTAGGCTAGCCGAGATTAGCAACAATGTTCCAGTAAGTAGAAGTCTTCAAAAAACACCGGACTCCGTCCCAGTAGATTTGGCACCTGAGATTAAAAGTTGAGAATGTTTTGAACGGAAAAGCAGCCTTTCAAAAATGGAGCTATTATTCCTGAATTTTTCACCACCCGCACCTGTTGCAACTCCAGTGTTTTTATGTTTTGACAGTTTGCCTTGATTTATGACCTTCTTATTCATTCATGAGAACAATTGTGTTCATACACCATTGAAAAGGTCCCCCGAATTCGAATTTCATGGAGTGGGCAAGCATCTCCGCTTTCATATCCACGAGCCTTAGAGCGTTGTTCTGTCATCAGCCCCGAGCCCTCGGCTACTCTCGCACCCGCCCTCGCTACCACCCTGTCCGCGACCACTGTATACATCACAATAATGTTAGCGCTGACACTCCCTTCCGCCGGCATTCATCTGGAACTGAATTACATAAGCCATTTACCAGCGGGTCCGGGTGATGGATGGCAGGGCCCCCCGGCCAAAAATGAATCCAGGGGGTCTCACGATATACGACACCGTCCATTTTCTCCGTCGTTTTAACTGCGATGTGATCCTGGCGATGATATGTAAAGAAAAGAATCCAAAAGACAAATTCTGCTACACAGTAAAGTTTGAAAGTGTAAAAACAGAAACAAAAAAGACACTGAAGACTTTTTGTTTATAAGAGACAATTTGTCAGTGTTGTAGGTCCCCTATTACAGCTCCATCCAGCAATATGAATTCCTCTGTGTGTGTGTGTGTGTGTCTGTGTGTGCGTGCCCATTCTGTATTTGACTGCAGATCGAATTTAGAAGCGGCTGACAAATGATTTATAACTGCAATCTTACCAGGCTGTCATTGCGCTTTATTCAGCTTGATGTGGTGGTTGTGGTGGTGGTGGTGGGGTTGTGTTTTGCGTCACCTGGAATCAAGAGGGAGGAACCTACCTACAAGTTGAAATGGAAATCTACTTTAAATGCCCAGACATGATTGGTATTAGCATAGATTGGTATTAGCTCATAGTGCTAACTTCTGAAAAGCATCGTAAATTCATTTGCTTTTTGGAGTCGCCAAGGCGGTGATCGTTTCTGTCATTTCCGAGAATAAGAGACAGTGGTGACTTTGCACAAGGTAAGCGGAGCTGCATTGAGTTTCGTGCGATTCACATATTCAGCATTAGCTAGCAGCGCTTGCCACAATGGGAGCTGGAGGCGCAGTGAATTTTGCCGGGTACACAGATTAGCGTTAGCCCACAGCGCTAACCTTTGAGGAGAGACACTTGATTGGTCGGTGCTTGTGAAGTACCGGTGATGAGTTTTGAGAAAGCGGATTGGGAGAAAGAATCATAAACCGCTAAAAAGTCACTTGAAAGTCCAAAAGATCAACCAAAGAAGAGAGTGACAGAAAAATGATTGGTATAGAGCCGAGCGCACGGGGAACCGTTATTAGTAGCTCGGTGAAACATCGTGCCAAGTTGCCAAAGCTGGACATCAGATTACGAGGCTGTTCCTGTTCCGTTCTTCTCTTTGAACTGCTGTTTTTCGACTTAAGATGTAATCTTTAAATGCGCAGCGTTTTTTACCTCCGCTTTGCGATAAGAAAGGAGGCGGTGAGGAGTTTGTCGCCTTGCGTCTATCTCAGAAGCCGCCTGTTTTTAAAGGTCTCGTCGATATTGACGTCGGATCTGCCGCATCCACCATTGGCAGCCCCCCCGAGGGCATTTAATAAAATGAGCGAGCTCGCTTACCGCTGGGTGAACATTTTTAACAGTTCCATTTAATATTTGTGGAATTGTGCAAATGGTACGCCTCCTCTTAAACCGGGACTATCAAGTAAACGAGATGGATACAATATTGTGTGGATGTGAATTGAAAATGATTTAGTAGCCATATAATGTACCAATGTGAACATGAAAATAAGCAGCAAGAGAAGTCAGGAACGTTGGAATTGATCGATTACCCCGTCGATTAGTCGGATATTTGCCCCAGTGCCCGGCATTTTATTTGTGTGTGAATTTTTTGGATGATTAAACATAATTTGAGCAAATTTGGTTTTCAGAAGAAGCCCTCATCTTCAAAATGGGCTGGTGACCCCTGAGCTATACCGTACATGCATGAAGTTGTAAAGAACTTTTCCTTGGTTCTCGAAAGCCCAAAAAATCGGACATCACATCACGGTCAACGAGGTGTCTGGGGACTGCTCGTTTTTGACACCCATTTTGGGAGGCTATTTCAGCTCAGCAGAGCTTCTCCTGCATTCGTATTTGGAGAAGAAATTGCAGCACAAGACTCCCATAGAAGCGAGAAGCTTCAAGCAGGGCCGCATCCACAAAGTCTTTTGATGGACAGGCGATGTTTTTGTGCCGCCGAAGTACGGAGGGGTCAGTGTGAAATTCTCCTTCTTGAATATGTCTGTATTTACTTGTCTGGCTCGCTTTGCAAACTCATCGACACAAGTGCATACTTCTGTCCTCGAATCGTTTTGGTTCGCTGCACCAGAAAATCCATACTTGAACTTTTCTTGATGGTTTGGAACATTTCTGCCATGCAGTTTACTTTTTGTATAGGAAATGACACCAGACAAAGATGAAAAAAAAATCTATTCAGACAATTTTGTTAAGTGATTTGTGTGCAGATTTTGTCATGTTGAACTCCTCAAAAATCAAAACAGAAGCTATCTCAAAGTATCTTAGTATCTTTCGCAGTTGTTGGACAATACTGTGTTTGTAAGCATCAATCCACATTGCGTGTCCGTGCGTGTGACAATGCATGTGACCTCCTGCCATTAACCGTGCCGGTCCAGTGGCCGGTGTCCAAAATGATGAATTGAAAGTTACCAAAACTATCTTTCCCAGTTCAGAATCCACGGAAGGAGAAAATTGGCAAAGACATTTAAGGCCACACGCGTCTCGCTCGCCATTCATCATGTTGCGCGTGAGTCGTTGTTTGTGTGTATGTTTGTGTGACATCCCGGTGGGGGTGAGCGACTTGAATCTGGCTTTTTAATTTTGCATCATTTCCGTTTGTTCTAGTAGTTTGTGCGCTTGTGGGGTTGGGCTTGTGCATATTTTTGTGTGCAGTGGGGTGAAACACAAAGAAGAAGAAAGCAACACAGTGACGCATGTCATATTCCAATTACATCACGTTGCATTGCAATTGGAGTAAATGTTTTAATTACGATTGGTGTGAATCATATATTTTGAGTCACTCATATAATTAGAGTACAGTTGCAACGATTAATTCAATGATTAAGCCAAACTAATCGCAAATTCTTTTCGATAAAAAAAAAAAAAAAAAAACTACCGTATTTTCCGTACTATAAGGCGCACCGGATTATAAAGCGCACCTTCAATGAATGGCCCATTTTACAACTTTGGACATATATAAGATATATACATTTGGCCCGCGGGCCAGACTTTGGACACGCCTGCTGTTGTGGTTCAATATTGGTCCATATATAAGGCGCACCTGATTATAAGGCGCACTGTTGGCTTTTGAGAAAAATGGAGGTTTTCAGTTGCGCCTTATAGTGTGGAAAATACGGTATAAGTGTATCGCTAGCACGCTTTATGAGAACCCCCCCCTAGGGTTACCGCGGCAACCCGTATCCCAGAGAAAAAGAAATGTTTTTCACTACTTTCTTGGAGAACATACGAGTGTAACTTGCGAGGAGGAGGATGCGCTACTGTGCCCTGTTGTGGATTCTCCGCATCATAAACACTCACCAACGTCTCAGCAGGTAACTCGTTAAGCGGTGGGTAAATAGGTTGACGCCTAGTTCCTCCGTTACGGATAAACACATCATATTCCGACAGAAGGCGGGGGGGAAAAAAATACCGTTGTTACAGAGCGAAGATTATTTTTAACCCCACGGGCCACGTTTTTCTGGGAGCGTAAGCTCGAAACCCCAGGCGCTCTTCATCCCGTAGCAGCAATTTTGCAAAGCGAGCGTCTGGAAAGCCGCCCCAAAGCCGTGCACCCGCAGCACAGCGAGCGGTCGAGATAAGAAGCCCAAAGAACCACAACCGTCATAGTTTTCCAGTCGATTCCTACCGGTCGCCGCACAAAGTTGTGTTGCTAACCAAAACACCAGCAGAGTTTTAGCGTATGTTGGAAACTCGAGCTGTACTAAAAATTATTTTATATTTCATGCTGTCATGGTTACTCAATGGATGGTCGAGTCCTCATATTGACCAAGACAGCAGCACTTAAGAAATGCCACCAAAAAAATTGGAAGAGGACACAAAAATGGCCTCTTGTGATTTGTTTTTTTTTTCTTTTTAAAGAACGCTGAGGGAAAAAGTTGACATTGGCTGGCTTTGTAGACAGGCGGCCAGGCAAAGTCAGGAAGTCGTGAAGAAAAAGTTAAGGCAGGAGATAAGAGAGAGGAAGATGACAGAGTGAGTCAGAAAAGGTGAGTTGAGGCAATTTAATGACTGCATAAAATATATGAGGTGAGATGAGATATTCCGGGAAGGGGAGCTATATCCGTTTCATAAGCGCTCGAGTGGAGGCAGCTTGATTCGGTAAAAAAAAAAAAAAAAAAAGAAATAGCTGATTTCACAGAATCGTCAGTCACCGCCTTTTTTCTTTTTTTTTTCTTCAGACCTTTAAATCAACACCTGTCACTTGTGCAGTTGTCAGCAGTGCATTTCTATTTTTATTTTGTGGAGCATTTTTTTGACATTTCTTTAAAACACTCACTCACGTTGAATGACACACACGCACACAGAGTAAACACAACAGGTAGTGTACGATGCTCGGCGCTCAAGCGGCACTGAATTACACGTCGTAATTGTATTATATCGAAACGTGACTTGTCTTGAGCTTCGCCGCTCCAACAGCGACCCTTATTCCAAGCGAACTTACTCCATTAGGATTTCAACGAATGTAATTCCATTAGGCATCACAGGATTTTGCTGAGGATCTAATCACACGAGCGCCTCACCTTCAAACGAATCCCTCGATGCCGCGCCCTCGACACCAACGACACTGCGCCCGCTTCCTTGCTGCTTATTCATTAGACTTTCAGAGCTAATTACGCCACGCTAACGGGCTTTTCATCTGCGAGCACGATGTGCTCCAGAGGATTTTCACCTATTTACAAGCACCGCTAATGATAATTAGCGTCACTGAAAGGGTCAAACATGGGGGGGGGGGATTGCAAGAGCATCTTTCAGGTGACATTGAAGTAACAGACCGCTCCTGGCTGCTGTTTTGGCTAGCAAATGAGCTCGTGTTGTCTGTTTGCGAACTGAGATGAGTGGCTATTTATTTACGTCGATAAGAAAAAGAAGACATCCATTCGAGGGAGGCATTTACAATCCAAGTGCTTGGGTGCTGCGGTATTAGTTAGCAAATGTTTAAGGTACCAATTGCACGGCCCACCTCTGAGCATTATTAACAGCAATACTGTATTTACTCGGTATTGGACCGATAACAAATCAAATGGTGCAGTATCGCACGTTATCTGCCGCGCTTGAACTCCTTTGGGTCTTTGCAAATTTTAATTTGCATGCCATCACCTTCAGAGAGAAGGTTGTGGACTTCCTGAGGGGTTTCCGTATTTACGTGTACTCAGCATTCAATAAATGATGCGTGTAACACGACAAGGTGTTCACTTATTAGCCTACTAATTGGAAAACTGGACAAAAAAAAAGACATTTGAATTTGACTCCTGCCCTAATTTAGCGACGCAGCTCAACTACATCCTTCCAAACTGCAAGGACGAGCCTGTCTATCACTCGGCTGCCTTTAGATGATCCACTGATTGGCCTGTTTGGTTTCATATTTTATACCCCCCCCCCCCCCCCCCCTGCCTTCCCGCAGTGCAGCGACTGAATTAAAAAGAGAACCACTGCCCCTGCTCGCCTGTTAAGAGAAATCAAAGGTCAATGCTGGTAGTGAGGGGATGTTAAACACAGGCACTTGCATCCTTAGATGACCTCCTTTTCTCTTTGGTTTCTTGCCTTCAGCGCTACTTCTTTTTGTACTATCATCCCGTTTGAAAATGTGCACTTTTGCAGCGCAATAATAGGCTGGCAGCGGTGGGGGGGGGGGGGGGGCAAGCACCCTCCTTCAGTCTGACTGTGAAGGCAACCTACAGAGCAGGAAGTGAGGATAAGATGCCACACCCCCCGCTGGCCAAAGAGAGAATGAGCAGGACAGATAATGCCATCTTATCCACCAGCCCCGAAAGCCCCCCCTTTGGCTCCCTCCACCTCCTCTCCTCCCTCCCATCAAACGTTTTTTTTTTTTTTTTTTTCATAGTTGCCTACAGAAATGTTTTTGCACAGTCCAAATAAGATGAAAATCCGGTGGTAGGTAACCACGAGAATGACGTTTGCGTTGGATACAGTGGCATGAACATGCCACGATGCAACGAGGCTTTCATGTCACTTTCTTCTCTGCTATGTGAGAACAATTATTCCTGGACTAACTTTCTTTTTCTTCAAGTTAATTATGCTGCGTTTGACCTTAGTGCTGCTGCCTGGCATATATTTTAATTAACTTGGTGATGGTGCGTCCCAAATATTTGTCAGGTGAATATTTGGAGTAAGTAGGAATAAAAATGAACAAAAAAAAAAATTTGCAATACAGCAAAAGCACAAAAGATGAGCGGGGAAATCTTCATCCTTTGCGTGTTTGGACTAAAGAATGCCAACGATGTTTTATTAAAACACTTTGGAACTAGTGGGGGAAAAAAACAGCATAATATCTCTTTTGATACAATATGATGAGAAGCCCTAAGCGTCATGGCTATCAAACAACATCATCTTGACAAGGCTAATCACCCCGAATCTTGCGCGACGCTAATAATCAGCTGGAGTCATCTCGACAAGCCCCCGATGGGAATCTGTCTGCTCGCATCATAACAACCATTATTATTATGATGATGATTTTTGTGGCTGCGAGGTAAGCTGGCTTTAGAAAGCGGGTGTGTTGACATTGGTCTGGTTCCCATTATCTTTGACAAACAAAAAACAGAACGGCAGCCGTCTCCGGCACTTCAGGCTATGCGGTGGTGAGTATCTCTTTGCACACACGGCGCCACATACACACGTTGGCCCGGCCTGCCTAATTGGGGAGGGAGTAATTGTGGTGTGGGCGATGGCACCAAAGCCCCCAGCTATTGACACAAGGTTAAAGGCCCATTAACTCCACCAGCAGAAATTAGAGAGAAAGAGAGCGCCGCAAAAAGAAGAACCCTCCAACACGAGCTCTTTACACGGATCTGCAAAATTGCCTTTTTATTGCTTGCGAACAAACACTCGGGTTCTCTTTGGTCCGCCCAGCCAACCAGTATGAAATTACGCGAGTCTGCATTTCAGTTGTCAGCAATATCGTCACCTTCCCAGGAAGCAGCAACTCCCGAAACATCAAACCCATTTTGAAGCCGCGCATCCGTTTGACCATTTGTATCGCGCCAAATGAAAGACGCCGCTACGAGGTTGGTCTGCTACTCGATTTTCTCTTGAGTGAATTAGGAGCAAAAAGTGCTGTTGTAGATGTTGCAGCCCTCCATTTGACCTCATCTCTCCATCTTACTTCCGGTCCCAAAAAAGTGTAGAAAGAAGCATCAGCAGTTTAGTGAATGAAATAAATGGAAGGACCTGAGGAGAAAAAGGTCAAAGTAATATAAATTTGCAGATAGGACGTGCAGGACTATTACTTTATTTCCTCCGTGCTGTGCCGACAAGACTTTGCGAGCGCATTTGTATACACACATGCACGCACACACACACACACACGTGGGTCGGCTCAGTATATTTGGTTTGCTTTTCTTTGGCTCTTCCGTGACACCTTTTCCAATTAAGTAAAGAGTAATTACCAAATAGTACTAGTTTGACAAAGGTCTAATTACTCATGCATGAAACCAGTGAAATCCATTTAAACCTGAGCTATTCATTAATCTTGAGGAGCTTAAATTGCTATTTTTAGATACAGCTGACAGCTTCTTGTATTTGTCGCTGCTAATTTTCTGTTCTTCATTATTGTGTTCTCTGACTCCTGTTGTAAATGTTTATTTTTACGAAGTCTCTCTTGTATGAGAGATGATCCCAACCAGATACGTGGTTAAAAAAATAAAAAAATATTCTTTTTTAAACCAATAAAATGACATTCATCTTTAGGCACATTATTCAAGCAAAATATTTTACTGCATGATTTTTTTTTAAATAAAGAAATACTGCTGTGTTTTTTCAATAAAGTGAATGAAAAACTAAATACCGTACAGCGGTATTTGTGGATTGTGATTTCGTGAGGGACTTTGAAAGAGGCGGGTTTAGTTGACTGCGAAGTTCTCATTTCGTATTTTGCTAGCCTATTAGCATGGTTGCCAAATTGACGTTTGAATGTTTTTGGAAAACAAAAATAGTTCAACAAACAGCTGAAATGTACAATCGAATACATCTCGTTCCTCAAATTTTGACTCGCAACACAGACAAACAAATCTGTACTCGTTTGCGGAGGATACAAAGAAACACTGAAGCGTTAGCTACTAACTGGTGCGTTGCACGTGCTACACCGAACACCGCTGGTGGCGAGATGGCCGCTCAAACATTCCAACGGACGGCCGGACGTTAATGAAAGGAGACGTCTTCCCCGAGGCTGCCGATGACGGTCGCGGCCTCGCGCTCAAAGACAGTGTTGAATGCGTGCGCTTGTGCCGCTAAAGTCACGTTGGCATTCGTACTGTAGCAACCGCCCCCCCGGAGACATGACACGTCGCAAAAAAACATGATAAACAGAGCAATAGTTGCCTTTGTCAGACTCTTTAACCTTCAAGCACTCTTCTATCCACAGGCCACAAAGATGTGTGTCAAAAGCCCACAAGCTACAAATCATTCAAGGCCATACAGCTTGTGCTCATTTTTGTCAAATGATGGGAAAATTAAGCGAGTCAATAAAGCTTCCAACAAATTCAGCTCCTATTTCAAGATACCATTGTTCGGATGTCATGTATTTTGTTCACCTCGTTGAATTCATCATGAGCACCGTGAGTGGCGGGCTACAGACGTATTAGCCAAAGGTTTGGCTGTTTAAACAAAACTAAACATTAGTCTGGATTATGATTAGCTATTCTTTTTAGTTTGACCATTTTAGTTATGTGCGGAGCAAGAGCAAAGAGGTGAAAGAGCGCGAGGGCTGTCCGATCCCATCTCGTCACGAGATGACTCTGCCTCGGCGTATTTTTGATACGCCGCGCTCTGGTCACACGCTCCCGGGGACCGGTTGGCACATTTGCGTCCGCGCCGGTGCCGAGTTTGCGCGTCGGTGACCGGATTTCGCCATTTCAGAGCGCCTCGCATTAGCCCGTGGCAGCTCGGGGCAAGGACACTCTGTTTGGGTTAAATCAGTGCTTCTCAAATAGTGGGGCGCGCCCCCCAAGGGGGGCGCGGTGCTATTCCTGGGGGGGCGCGTGTGACCCTGGGGAACAGGCTTTTTTTTTTGGCAGTACTAGAATAAAGTGTAATTGCGCGTTTACTACAGCAGGGTGCAGTGGCGCTCTCATTGTTACTTCTGTCACGTTTGCGACAAGCAACATTTTACGACTTACAAGACAAGTTAGGATAGTCACGGTGGGGAGGGGGGGCGCGAATAGTTTTCTTCTTGCCAGGGGGGGGCGTAACAGAAAATAATTGAGAAGCACTGGGTTAAATAAAAGTGTCACTATGTGTGTGCGAGCGCAGATGGTTTCGACCATTGGAACGGTCTTTTACGAGAAGTTGTTCACAAACCAGGACCTCGTAAAAGATTATTGGGCGCTTTAAACGCTTCATAACACCGACAACATGTTTGTCCTCAATGGCACAAAGTGCGGCGGGGGCGAGGCTTCGACACACTTCGTTGACCAAACGTGGCCTTCTCCATTTGTATTTTTTTTTTTTTTTACGTGGCTGTTAAAACTGAACACCTTATTGATCAGTCAGCACAAAACGGAAAGGCCGGCCGGGTAGGTTGAACCAACCGTTGCCACGACGGGCAAAGTTATTTGGCTTCTATAAAAAAAAATATTTACATATGCAGCCATCTTGCCCAAATTAAAAATGGGTGTTTTGCGCCGTTGTGGGTGTAAGCACAGCTGACTTCCATCCATCCATTTTCTGAACCGCTTAGTCCCCACGGGGGTCGCGGGAGTGCTGGAGCCTATCTCAGCCGGCATCGGGCAGTAGGCGGGGGGCACCCTGAACTGGTTGCCAGCCAATCACAGGGCACACAGAGACAAACAACCATCCGCACTCGCACTCGCACCTAGGGGCAATTTGGAGTGCTCAATTGGCCTACCAAGCATGTTTTTGGAATGTGGGAGGAATCCGGAGTGCCCAGAGAAAACCCACGCGGAAAGCATGTCAACTCCACACAGGGAGGGCCGGAGGTGGAATCGAACAGCCACCGAGCCGCCCACAGCTGACTTGATTTGCCAAATAATAATAAATGACGTACTCACTGAATTAAATCCGACAAGTTTTCAGATGGGTTCGACGCACGCCATTGCTAATTTATGAATTTGTGAACAGAAAGTTGAGTTGACTTTCAGCCATCAAATGGTCAGGTGCGCTGGCCACAAGTCAAAGTGCGCTAGAACGTGCAGCATGATGCAGCGCAGTCTGCCAAATTCCTAAAGAGGCCAAATGAGGCTTGCATCGGCATGAAAATCAAGACGAGACACTTTTTACGCTCCAGTGCAGCTGTCCCGTCTAAAGATAGAGAGCCGTGTCATTTGTTTGGAAGGCAATAAAGACAAAGATCAAAATTAGAAGTTGAGGGGAAATAAGGTCTTAGTAAATCATATTTCTAAAACAAATATTCATATTGGATTGTTTTTTGCAAGAAAAGTTACAATGTAGAGCAAATTGACAACTATGTCACATACAAGCTATTAAAAAGTCATTTTCACACACAATGTCCACTTTGAAAGAGCATTAATTGACAATTTGGCCTCGACTAAGATCCTGCCACCTTCAGATTGCTCTGATGTTGTTGCTTCCTATTATCTACTCTTTCGTGTTATGTGTTATTTGAGAGAGTTTCTCCAAAGTTTCTCAAGATTTGATCAAAGACAAAAACTTTTTCAGCAGACTAATGGTGTTCTCCCGGAGGCTGGACACACGCGCACAACAGGATTTGGCCACTGCAACTTTAATGCGTGCGCACACACACACACACACACACACACACACCCATTTGGATCTGAACAGCTTGTCTTTGCGACGACTACACCGGTCTTCACGCAACATTAACTGGGTCTAATTAAAACATGAAGCAATATGTTGTTTTGCAAGCATTACTCTTTTTTTTCCTTTGCATCCTCCTTCGTGGAGCCTTAGGGAGCACACCTTGAGTCTATTTCCCAGCCTGTTGTCATTCTTCTCCTCCACTAACAACATGACGAAGACGATGCTGACCCTAGTTGTGAGTAGAAATTGAGTACACACTAGATGGAGCTTTTGGGATAGTTGTTTCTTTTCCCCTCATCAAAGCAAAACACCAAAAGACGTAATACAGCGAAACCTTGTTTACTATGGAGGGAAACGTTCCAAACACACTGCATTAGGTGCAAAGCCGCACTACGTGATCAAATATACTCGTAGATGAACGACTCCAGCAAATTTTGTCATGCCAAAAAAAAGAAAGATTGCAAGCATAAAATGTTAAGAAAATGTTGAGAAGAGGCGGGGCCTGGCGGGGTGAGTCTTTGTGAGCTGGGGCCGACAGCAGCTTCTCATTTTGTGTGGCTTGCTGTTCTCCAAGTGCATCTATGCTCATTGTTGTTCTTCTCCCACGCAAAATTTGATTGCCTTAAAATGCCTTTATTTGATTTGAAGGTTTTATCAATTTATCCATTTTTGAACGTTTTCAATTGATGTGATTTGTTCATTATTACATTATTGGATTATTTTTCCTGTTCCGCGATGAAATTATTTTTTCATGATACTGAAATGGATTCATTTGATTATTTACATTTCATTTCAAATGATCACAACCACATGAACACAAAGGAACGCTTGAAATCCTGAATTTGACATTTTGTAAGACTCGTGTATGTCCCCCTCCTCTCTGGAGTGTGTGGCTCCACATATGGCCGCATGGAAATAGGCAAATCACTTACAATATGTTCACTGGCACGGTAAAGACATTCACAATATGGCTTATACGTCGCCCATGTGGCACAATTTAAATGCCCTGCGGTGGGGGGAAAAAATATCTTCCAAATTGAGAAGCTACATGAACAAGATTATAAGAACGATACGGCAGAGGACAGTATTCTGCTAGTTTGCAGCACCAGGTAGGACTATAGTGTTAGCCTTGGTCGTTCTGTATCCCACTCTGCCCCACTGTGGTATGGTGTTCCACAGGGTTCAATTTAGGGGCCCCTGCTCTTTTCATTGTATTTGCTGCTCCTGGGCTTCATCTTACTTGTATGACAGTTGCCAATGTTCAAATACATCATGTTTATTTTAAGAACTTTCCTCCTAGCTAGACAGCATGTGGCCAAGTAAAGGGTGGCTTCCCCTGGTCAGGTCATTAGATTTCCTGGTGCCACAGAACACCTGGCCGGGTTTGAACACCGGGCGGTCCTGGCATTAGCCCGTATTAATGCAAACGTTGTGCTACAGCTGGTCGGGGCGAGGAAAAGGGCACTTCCCGCGTCAGATCATTAATTCCGCCCACAGAGACGAGCTTGGAAGAAAAGGGGAATAAAAGTACACCCGCAGGCGAGACTTTTCTCCAAAAAGAGCCCGCAAGAAAATGTTATTTTCATGAATAAAGGCATGAGTCTTACGATTGTTTTTAAAAACGCAGTACAGCTACATACGTGTTATATTCTTTCATTAAAAAAAAGCAAGACGCACAACACAAAGAGACGATGCGGATGGATCAACTTCCCAGTTTTATACTGTATGGTCTGCAGCATGACCCGTGATGCTTTTGAATCAAAAAGTAACGGAGGGGCACGTCCAAATTTTCTCTACTTCCTTATCCAGGTTTACATAAAACCCTGGTCACCACTGTTGGCTCCGATTCAAATGTGAGAAAAAAGCTGAGGTGCAACAAAACGCCGTCCATCCATGACTGACCGCACAGTTGTGAGCACTGCGGGCGAGTAAAAAAAACGAGTATCTTTTTGCAATCAAACACTTGAGAATCCCTCACGGTGATCAGTAGGGGTCAAAGAGAGTGGAAGCTAGCGATAAAGATGGAAATGTTGGGAGGGGGTGAAAGAAAGAGACATCAACACACACACACACACACACACACTTTGGCTGTGGTCTGGGCTACCTGTCCTGTTCCTGACATCAACAATACTCAGCCTTCTGGCAAGTCATCAATCAGTCACACTCTGACAAGCTGGCGGAACTGAATGCTCTGTCTGCGTGTGTGTGTGTGTGTGTGTGTGTGTGTGTGTGTGTGTCGTGAGGATTGAAGGGCGTGAGTAGAGTGTGTATTGGGGGTGGATAGGGCATATTAGGCAGGTGAAAAGATGAGTGGAAACAGATGGAATGGACCCGGGAGAAAGAATGATGGCAAGGAAAGGGAGCGACAGCAGAGGAGAAGGAAACGGCATGCGGGAATGAATATATATTAAATATGTAGATATTTTATATCATTTAAAAAATTGGGGGGGGAGAGAAAAAAAATCATTTCATAAGGACGTATTTTTACAAAACAATTTGCATTTATCTTACTTCTGGGGCATTTTTGAGAAAACTACAGTAAGTCAGAGTTTTTCAAGAACGAGATTTTTTAAGGGGGAAAAGAAAACGTGTGGTGATGCTAGGTTATTGTTATTTTGGACAACCAAACATATTTCAGTCGTTCAATTGCCTCTACTGTACTCGTTTTATTGTTGTCCGCTTGGACGTAGCGTAGCTTGAAATCCCTTCAAAGCGCCTTATCGTCCGGATGAACATCGGCACATCCCCGCGATAAACATTCCCTCGTAAATCACAGAGGATATCTATTAAATTAGCCCCACAGCCAGATCAAATCAGGCATAATTGGTTAAATGCATTATACTGATTAATCGCCTCGGCGAGCCGTAATAAAGTAAAAGGCATGATGAGCACAAGCGATATATATATTCTTTGTAAGAAATCTTTACAAATGGCCTAACGAAAGCCCCCGCGGCTTGTCCGTCGCTCGCTCTACTCTCGCTTTTGACGGTTTTGAATCTGTTGGTAAAAGCTGCGTCCAAACATCTTCTCCTGTCTAATGGAGGGGCTTTTAGAAATGAAAAGAAGCTTTACTGTCCATTCCAATAAAAGGAAACAGCATTCTTCTGTTCCAAAACAGTAAACGCTGACAGGTCATTGTCTTCTGAGTGACGCTGTCATTACGGAGCACTTTAGAGAAGGACAAACACAAAACGCTACATTGCTTTTCAAATGCCATGTATAGTATTTCTACTTTTTACATTGAAATGGCTTGGGGCAATGACAGTCATGGTCTATTGATAATTCAGCACACTAAACAACCCCTTATTAATTATGCTGACATTGTTTTATACGTAAAGTGCCTGTTGTCAGCATTAGCGTGGAGCTAGCTACTCGCTGCGAATCCTGACTAGCAAGAGCCGTCAAACTTCTTTTCGAAGGCATTTGAAGAGGCCAAAATGATTCATCAGGCTTTGATTCTGACAACATGGCACAGTCGCAGGAACTGTTGATCAATTTTTAACCAAGCAGGCAGTTTTATTCAGCAATATAGCGACTGTGGTCCTGACGTCACCCTCATGCCAACTTTAAATATTGATTTCCTGATCTGACGCTATCCTTATTGAAGCTGGAGACGTGACATTCCTGTCCACTGTTCACATCTCGTAGAATATGACGCAATCATTTGGCCCAAAACAAACATTAGTGCCACTGCGTCCCATTGTTTGAAAAAGACATTACAAAAAAATAAAAAGGAGCCGCCTCCCTCGGTCCGCACGCTGCGGAGATATCTACTGTTGTGATGGATTAGGCTTTTACCAGAATTTTTTGGCAACACAGTGTAAGTATTCTCTTTCATGAATAAAAGCTTTGAACAGAAAATCGATCTGCACTCTTGTCCATATGCAGCTTTCCACTCCGACGGCACCATTTACGTACCCAGGGCTTCTTGGACGTTTGTTCTGACACACCATACTTAGAGTTACATTTTTAAAATTACAGCGCAGATCATGCTTCAAGTGTGTCTGATCGGTCCTCTTAAAGGGTGATCTGTCTTTATTTGAGTCAATCTTGCATTTTTTTATTTTATTTTATTTTTGCTGCAGACCGATTTGGCCGCGACATCAAATGAGTATGTGACGAGACATTGCGAGCTCAACCGCACAGCTCTCTGCTTTTATGTTGGTTATGATAAAGACAAATGTTATCTTTTAGGTTGTAACTTGGAAATGAAAGCTGTTGATCTCTTAACGTCAAACCTGAATGTTTTCAGTCTGGAGTAAAAAGAAAGGAATGGACCTCACGCATTCAATACATACATTGATGGATATGAATGCAAAAGATTCTATTCAAAGTGGAACAAGGTCGGTGAGAAATGACTGCTTGGAGGCCCAAGGAGAACAAACTCCTTCTGCATTATTAATACACTGATAAAGATTCCAACAAATCTTGTCAGTATGGATGGAGCTCACATACAAAGCCGCGGCTGCACCTATACATACATATGCCTTAAGAGTTCAAATCCTGACAGCTCGTCTTTTCAAAGAAGAAAAATAAAAAAATAAAAAACCTTCCATGCTTTGCTTGTGAAATCACAAAATCCACTTGACCTTCACCGTGTCGCCTCGAAGGCGTTCCGTGGCGTCCGTCCATCAATCTCACACAGCTGAGAGACGAAGAACTGGATTAACTTCACATTTCTTTTTCGAGAGCGTCCGCTTTATGCTTCCGGGGACGCGTAATTATCGGCCTGTCGGTAGGGAAAGGTGACAGCCGCGTCACTTGCCCATGTGGAGAATTCAGTGAGCAAAGTGCAACTAAAGAACACACGTATCCCCCGGTTTATTCTCATGTTTGGTGAGGGCTAGGAGAGCAGCCATTTTCTTCCTTGTCTAAGCCAACTTTTTGATGTATTACTCTTGACAACCCTTCAGTCCCACTCATTTTGTATTCTCTTCAATCAGTAATCTTAAAATCAGATTAATCAGTATGCTGCTATGACGAGCATAACTACAGGTTGATGACAAAATATGACCAAACAATTTTTTTGTTTTGTTTTCGTGGTGTGCCACGAGATTGTTGTCATGTAAAATGTGTGTCTTGGCTTACACGTAAAAGATGAGAAACACAGAGTTAGTGATTCCAACTTGAGAACAAATTCAGTTACATCATCGGCGCAGGAATGGAACACGAAACCGCGATACAAAACTTTATTTACCGAATCTCATATCATCCATTGTGTGTTTTCATATCGCTAATGCTGGGCAAAAGTACGTCAGAGAAGACATCCAGTCTACAGCGATCGTAATCAAGTCATCAGCCACTCCACTACACGAGGCGTTCCGACTCAAGTCGAGTTTCAATATCAATCATTGCGGATTTGTTTGTATGCTTCCTTTTGAATCACAGCATATTCCCCCCCACCCCCGCCGATGATTCACTACTTTGCATGATTTGCCCCGATACAAGGACGTCGCCGTGTTTTCGACAATGAGCCTCGGTAATGACGTTGAGGGAAAAACATGGAAATGAAATCACACGTCTATTCTTCAGCTACGAAAAAGACGGTAAAAAGGAGCGAGAGGAGGAGGCGGCGGAGGCGAGCGTACAGGTAAATCCGATTGAAAAGGAGACACAGGAGCTGGCAGCGGTGTATGAGTGGAAAAGAAATAAATCACACGAGTGAGGAAGAAATGATATACTGTGGAGAGGGATGGAAAATAGATGGAGAGGGAAGGAGGGAGGGAGGTGGGGTGCCGGTGAAGGCAGTGGGAGCTCCGAGGAGGAAATCAGCTGCTTTCTAATGGACGCTGATTACATCTCCTCCTAAATGTCAAGTATATTTCCATTTAAAGTGGCTCACCCACGCTTAAAACGGAAGGAAAGAGACGTGCACACAGACGACCAGCTACACTGCACAGGTATGGGCGGAAAAACTGCATTGGAACATCAAATTGGAATGAAAAATGCTGCCCTGTTCAAGTGATTTCAAAATTTAACAAGGAATTGAATGTTTTGCTCTGCGCTTCTTCACGGCACACTAGCTAGCATTGTGCTTTCTACGCAGCTAAAATTTGGGCAAAATGTAATCAGAATTTACTTTTACGCAAGTTTATTTCGAGAGTGTACCACAAGGTTTTTGAGCCGTGGCCCTAAAATTTTAAGTCATGGGCCACTGTGCTCCTATATTAAAAAAAAAAAGAAAACATGAAACCAAATACAGCACTGTGACTTGTCAATCGTTTCAAAGTTTGACCATTTTTTAATTTTAATCTACACAGTAAACAAATACCTCAAGTTTACCAGGATGAAAGCCAAAGCGCCACCGTAGCAGAGTGCAACTGAACGCCATCAATAAAACACGCATGCACACTTGCATCCTCATCCTCCTCCATCATCGGGACCCGCCCGCAAATCTGCTCTGAACCAATGACGCGTGCACTCCCACCAGGGGTTGGTGTGGGGGCTCCGCATACCGACTGCCAATCAGGATCAACGTAGGAGTCGTGCCCCAAAGCAAAAAGAGACAAGATGGATGAGTGGCCCCGGGGCCCCGGGCGGCAACTGGCGCAAATGCAGCTTAGGGATAGATACAATATGTCACAATATAAGACACAAGTGGGAAAGTCCTGGTGTGTGTAAGAGTGTGTCTGCGCATGTGTGTGCGTGCGTATATGCAAGAAAAAAGTCACACTACTTAAAAGAATTTTCTTTTCTTTTTTTTATCAAAACGTTTTTCTAATAATACCATAAAAATATATTTGAGGGTAAAAAAGGTGTCCATTGAAGCTAAAGAAAAAAGCCCAATATTTGAGAAATGAGTCATCATACAAAAAAATCATCTTCACCTAAAGCCAGTGTCACAAATCCTGTTATTTCTACAACACATCAATCACAAAAGACACGAGAGCATACACCTGCTATCGCGATCCACTGCACAATGAAACTAAAATTAGAGCAGAACAGACCCTCAGACTCATCTTGACAGTGAATCCTCCAAATGATTTGACGCCATGTTCCGCCCACCTTAGCCAAATGAGCGTCAGCATTTGGCGAGGCCCATCTGCCTAGGATACCGTCTTCCAATTGGGGCAAAGTTGCTTGCACAGTATGGCTGCTTCAAACCAGGGGGCGCTACTGAGCAAGTTTGCATAGGTGTTTAGTTTACATCGGCGTCGGCGAGGTAAAAAAAATTCATTTGACATCCGTCTCGCTTTTGTGCTGTCGTCTGAGCCGCCCTTGTCAGTACTCGTTAACCTCCACACGTGGTCTTTTCCCCCACTATCCTGTACTGTTATTCTTTCCTTTAATTAAAGACACCAGCTAATCTTGCTTCCCACCGCGGCGTTGCCTCGTGCCTGTCACGTCCAGATGATGGGCGGCTAAGTATAGAGCTTTTCATTTGCATGTATCGACGCCGCGCGTTATAAGGTCAACGGGAGGGATTGATTTAAAAGCACTTTGAGCTGTGATGACTTTCACTTTTTGACAGAGAATTGCTCGTGTGGGCGAGGACCAAGCGGTCTATACTTAGAAAATCATCAGTAAGGCCTTCACTCCTCACGTAAGAAGTAATATCATGTCGCAGGAAGTCCAAGCATGTCTTTGCTATTCAAAAAAAATATTCAACCCAATTAGGTTAAAAAAAAGACTCAAGCTCAACATACGTAAATTTTCTGAAAGTCAGTCAAATGCAAGCAATTTTTTTTTTTTATCTTGAAGAAACATTTCTGGCAGAAATATTAATGTAAACAATTTAAAAAAAAAGCAAAGGAACTTAAATAAAATACTGTAAACAATTGTATGGACTGAAATTTAATGTGAACGATCAACACACACTTAAAGACTGAAACAATTATGCTAAAGTTGAGATTTTAATATTAGAACGCATGTGACAACAAAAGAAAAACATGCTATAAAGACTGGATAAAAGGAAAAATACTTTAGACAATATTTTGTCTAAATCTACTTAAAATATCATTCACCATAGTTGTGTTGCTGTTAAAAGAATGTTACATATCTTCATTGTAATATATGTTTGTTTATTTATCTATCTATCTATCTATTATCTTGCTTTGGAATAAAAACTCATTGGACAGTGACATCATAAAAGTGTGTCTGTATTGCTTTGTCCCCGAGTAAAGTCAAGCTCATTTGCATACAGAATCATCTTCCCTAAGTGGCTACTCCAGCAGCTGTCTGGCGTTTGTTAACCGATAAAAAAATAAAAATAAACCTGATTAACCTCCATTTTACAGTTATCAAGAGATCTATTGAGGGGAGGGCGTCGAGCTGATTAGATTAAATAATGCCCCTGCCTCGGAGACAGAGCCCTTTAGCAAATGAGGCCGTAAAAAGAAGCCTTTTGGATTCCCGACAACAATGAAATCCGGGCGTCGGGATGACACACCGTACGTCTTTGAGCCCGCACGAGACGTCGCTTAGTGGCCCGTTGACGCGGCAGTGCGCCCGTTTGAACATCCGTCACTTTTTTTACGGGCCCTACTCTGTGTGCATATTTTCCCAACCAATAAACAACATGAGTGATGTGCAGCGTAACGCGCCGTAATGGAGATTTATACAATCGGTCGGTGGTGCCGGAGACGGTCCGGGAATCAGCTGGGGCTGGGTCCGTGTGATTTATTTCCTTTAATTAGATCGCTGATGTAAAACAGCTCACAGGGATAAAGGGAAAGAAAGGGAAAGACGACTCTCGGGGGAGGCGTAAATACTAGCCGACTGTGCTCATCTTCCTCTGCTTGTACACAACCTTGCATTTATTTACAATGCCTTTGCAGTGATTCTCAAACATACATAGCACATATGCGGTCACCCTCTAGTGGTGAACGAAAGAATCACTGCACATGTACAGTTCGGTTGTATTTAACTTTAAGTTCAAATCAAAGTGCGTCGGTGTACCAAGTATGTTCCAAAGTTTAATGTTTGACTTCAGTAGGTAGGACCCTTTTGAAAATCTGCAGCTCATTATTTAGCCAATAATTTGAACCTGGAGCCGACAACTTCAACTGCCATTATTTCCCGGGGGTAAGTAAGAATTTTGTAACGCTTGAAGTGTCAATTAAAAGGCCACGTTGTGAACCTTCTGAGTTATGAGTCGTCCACGCAACTTTGGTCAGCAGAAATCTACATAATGAACGACACTGTGATTTATGTCCCATCGGCAAATAAGGCTTTGGACCTTTAGGGGTTCTAATTGCTTTTTTTTTTTTTTTTTCCCCCCACCCTTGAATTGTCTCTTGAGTTACTTGTCATTAAATAAAACATGACATGATCCCTCAGGAGCTGCTAGAAGCCTATAAAAGCAATATGTTAGAAAACCACCTTACAGCTTTTAGATGAGATGTTGAACATTCGAGTCATTTGGTTCAAACAATTTTCCTCAAGATAACGGACATATTCAAAGTTAATGACGAGATTTCCTAAACCGCTTCCTGCAATCATGGGGAAGAATAGCATGTTTTTCTTTAAGTAGAAACTAAGAGCATTACAAATGTGCAGACAAATATACGATCCATTCAAGGTAATCAATGAAACACGATCAGTTACATATTCAAACGTTTACGAACAACGCACAATGAATTCATTTGCATATTTTTGTTTTTTCTACATGTGGAATGTTAAACGGTGTGTGTAGCCTACCCGGCTTAAGACATACTGCTGGCGGCGACGACGGTATGGCGAGGAACAGCATCGACGGGCCTTGCGCTCCGGCAGAGGATGGGCAGCTAGGCGAGAGGATTGTTGAGGGTGGCGTTGAAGGTTTCTCTTCAACACTGCGTTCATCATGCCCGGACTCAGCTGGACACAAACGTGACCGATTTCGAGTCACATTGGCTGTCAGGTGGAAAAATTTAAAAAAATAACAAAAGTGTTGGCTAATAACCAAAAAAAGAACCGTACAAGTATAGGATTCATGACAGAGAGCAAAGAGCAATTTTTGTTTGTCCGCCCAGAGTCAAGTGAGCTCCAGCGACTCCTCGCACTCTAGAAAATGGATGAATGTATCAAGAACGGACGAATCTCCCACCCACCCAGGAAGTGCCTCACAAACCACTTCCTGTGAGCTATCAAAACCGTCACGCCTTATCCTCCCGCTTCTGTGACCTCCCGGTGATCGTGCACCTCATCAGCATGCCGGAAACGTGCTATCTGGGATTTAGGCACAAGAGGCCAGAGCACTCAGATCTCCCTCTTGATCCTGATGGGAAAAGGGTAGCGGGTTCAACTCCCGGTCACCCTCGAAGGGGGTGCGCTGGAGGCGGATGGTTAAGAGCCCCTTTGGAAGTGACGACACCATCGGCATGGCAATGATGAGGAAGATTATGGGATGTTTGGCTGGGTCAGAGAGGGGAGAGGGAAAAAGGGGCTCTACGCGGGGAATGGTGTTAGTGGGTCAGAACACAGTCGTGCTCACCAGTCTTTCCCACGACACGCACACGCACGTGTAGTACGAGACACGGCAGCTACGTGAGCTAGTATAATTAGCGCAATAAATGCCTATGATATTATTAACATCGTGCGCACAATGTTGGAAAACACCGATTGGGTTTTCGGCATGCGTGTTGCATGCACTCGTGTGAATCGAGCTGTCTCCGGTAAGAAGAGCGGATTACGCTACGTACTCTGTTTGGATCTGGCCGTCCATAATCGCTTCACGTGCGAGCTTTTGCGGCTTCGCTTACTCAACCCAAGAAGTATTTCTCACTAAAGGCAACTCTTTCACTTCGGTTTATATGGCGTTTAGCTCTCTAAAAGCTGCCGTTCCGTGTAGTCATTAGGTGACACGGTATGTGGCACCAATACAGGATAGGGTCATCTCGTCAATTTGTGATTTCAAAGGAAGGTGACAGAGCTGAAAAAGCGGCAGTGGGAAAGAGAATGTTGGAAAGGCAACATTGAGAAGCTATTTATTAATGTGTCACACCAGCGGCTGGTTGCCTTCACTCGCTTCTGTGTAAAAGGTAAAAAAAGATCAAATATTTACATGTTCTAAGTTTATGGTCACCTTTTGTCTGGCTTGTACAGTTTGGAGAGTGCGTAAGAGTGAGACGAATATCTTTTGCATGTCTGCTTAAATATGATCCATGAAGACGTCCATAACATTCGCGCATCACTAAAAGTGTAACACGAGCGAGGTAACCTGGCCTGAAGAATCCGGCAGTGGGAATCATTAAAAGTCAGTCGACAGGTGTCGTACCTGGGAGCCAGCGCAGAAAAGTTGGCGGATAACCAACATCGAAAGCACCTTTTCTACAAATACACCATCCGTCCTTTCATTTAAACTTGCTTGCGCTCGTTTTGTACTGAAGTACGAGGCACACAAGCACGCAAGCTGTTAAATGAAGCCCAACCAATAAGAGTGATGTTATACGTGGGGAAAGGTAATCAAGCCTACCCGCCAGAAGTAGGCGACTCACGTGGCGCGCCGGCGCCCCTAAATGAGCTCCATCAGCGAGCTAATGCAGCTCAAGAAGGCAGCGATAGCGCATTACAGCCACTTTCATAGACGAGCGCACACGAGCAAGCGTTGATGCTAATGCCCAAATAGGTACGATCCCCCGCCCCCCCCCCCCCCCCCGCACTGCCATCTGCTCGCCAACCACCTCTTTCAGCTCTGCTCCTTCTTCCTCCCACCTTTACACATCCATCCCTCGCGCCGCTCTCATCTTTGCCCGTGCCGAAAGAAAGGGCCGCGGAGTCGAAACGTAGCCGCAGTCACGAGGCTAATGACCGAGTCGCGGGCTTCGGCACGCCTGTCGCACGAGTGGTGAGGGAAAGTCGGCTGAAGTTCAATTGAGACATCGTGTCTCTACTCCAAAACACAATCGGATGATATCTAGAGCGGGATAATCGGGTCATATTGGAGCGTTTGTCTTTCCGACGCAACCAAAGGCTCGCTTGTAACGTGTCGCTAATGAGCAAGTATTCTGTGATAAGTATGTGAATTGGAGCTAATAATCGTAAATGACGAGATACGAAAAAATACGTGGCATGACACTGAACACAACATAAAGAGCAAATAGAAGACATCAGAGACACAATCCGATGCAATGTAAAAGGAAGAAGCCTGCAAAAGTCATTTACGACAGCCGCTAGGGGGATACGTGGTCACAGCGAAGCAGACGCCTGTCAGCAATGATATTCGGAGACGTTTTGAGAGTTTATTCCGACGGTTTTCACACAGAGGCTTGGGGGTGGTGCGAATTGAGAGCTGTGTGATAACACCGATGTATTAGCATACATGTGTCTTTGATGTTGACTGCTCAAAGTCAGCGAGGACCGCAAGCGCTCTCGCGGCCACCCGGGCTGTTTGTCACCCAAAGTTGCTACTTGGGTTAAAACCAAAAAAATAAGGCCTCGATAGATTCCATTCACGTGCGCCATCCTTATTTTTTTCCCAAATTTTGATTAATTCCTTGCAAGGGTATACACGAGAGAGCTTAAAATGAAAGGCTTCTGAGCTGACAAATGTGATGAGACACATCCAGGACACGTGCAGTATTTGAATGTGATGTATGACCTGGTTTACCTGGTAAGCGGCAGGTCCTGGGTTGCTATTGGTGGTCTCTTTGAAGCGTTCTTCTCTCGAGGCCATTAGAGACATTGGAGGCGAGGATCTCACACGGGTTATACTCTCCTGGACCTAGTCAAGCAAAAATTGCATTTTTTTTTTTTTTGGGGTCTTAAGATTGTACACATAACAGTACCGTTTGACAACACATTCTGACTTCAAAAACACGCCATGAGAATTTTCTAATTTTGCCAACATATGGCATCCTGAAAAGACTTTATGTTTTTATAGTTAGCTTCCTTTAGAATGATGACTATAATGTTCCCTAATGGTCCATACACCGTGGGACCTATTCATATATGCAAATTCAGTAATGGAGAAAATGATTGTGCATGTGTGCGCGACTAAGCACATTTCAAAGTGTGTGTGCGTGCATGTGTGCGTGCGTGAGCGTCTATACTGTATATGTGTGTGCGTGTGTAGGAAACAGCACAGCAAACAGTGCAAATCTATTTATATGCAAATTGGAATTTGGTTAAACGGTTGGAGGTGCCTCATGGGTTGAGTCCCATGGTGAAATGGGCCAAGTCATAAATTATCCAACTAAGTCAGGAATCTATTCATTTTGAAACAACATTTTCTTCATTGAGACTGTAATTGAAGTCAATATTAGCTCGGAGGCCCGCCGAGATGGCGAGCTAATTGGAGAGTGAAGGGCGGTACTCTCACTGTACTCCCGCTTTTACTACTGCGACTGGATAGATCAGAGATTTTTCACCGCTGATCCATGGAAGCGTCGCAAGCGGTCGCCGGTCTTGTCGCTAGCCAGTGTCGAAATCCATCAGTGTGGAAAATGGTTGGACGGACGGACAGATAGATACCTGGTCCAGTATGCACATTGCATAGAAAGGAATCTGTATGGCGCGGTGCCGCGGACAGGAAGCTGCTTTGTCGTCTTCTGGCTTCTTGACTCAGAGTTGCAACGTGTCCACTCGTCCCGTTCGGTGTCTTGTTGACGTTGTATGCATTGGGTGGAGGAGAATCCTGAGGGCAAAGAATGTCTCCTTAACTCTTTTTCCTGTAAATTATGTCCTATTTGGTTTGACATTCTGTTATTAAAACAACGGAACTGCTTGCCGGTGCCGGTAGCAAAAAAAAACAGAACAACAGAACACATTGGCAATAATACAAACATAGAAGAGGGATTGAAATTCTACTGTCAGCACTGGATCAAAGGCGTCTGCTATAGCCAAGTCTGAAAAGTAAACAAGTAGCTGTAGCATCCATTGATAAATCGAGAAACTAAGAGAGGATGGTTCAGTACTTCTGTCCCATAAAAAACAGTTTAAATTATAAGCACCAATTCACAGTTTGAGGCACGCGTCCATGCCATGTTCTGCACCTCCTCTGTCTTCTTCCTTGACTCCATCCATCCATCCATCCATCCATCCATCCATCCATCCATCCATCCATCCATCCATCCATCCATCCATCCATCCATCCATCCATCCAGGCGCAAAGATGCAGACTTTAGTTTAAGACTAGTCATATGGATTACAAGCAATGCTAACCAAAACAGAAGCACTAAAGCACGCAAAAAAGTCTCAAGAGTAAATGTATGTCTCGGGAAACGCTGTAAACAAGTTTGCTGAATCAGCGGGAAGTGGCGATAATTGGTGCGGATATGAAAGACTGGAAATAAAATACACCAAAAAAAAAAAAATGAAATGAAAATGAACTATATAGAAAACTATGTTTTTGAGGTTATAAAATAATCTGAATAAAAAACTTTTAAATATTTAGAATTAAATTAACAAAGGAAATAAAAATCACAATTTTGTTGAAGAAAAAATACACAAAGAAAAAATATTTAAAAACACAGGTAACAGAACACCTTTGGTAATAAATTTAAAAAAAAAAGGCTTATAATAATAATAACAACAATGATAATGATAATACTAATAAATATGTGTTTATTATTTGTTTCCCTATTTTCAGTTTGAGTCTCCATCGCCGGCCATCTGCTTACTGGAGCACAAAGACAGACTTGTTGGACTATTAGCCAACATATGGCAACACGCTACGTGCTAGCAGAGACAAAGCCTTATTTGTAGGCTCATCTTCGCGCTTTCTCTTCACAGAGAGACGAGTGCTACATTCCTAAAAACAACAATCGTCACCCGATCATCCCATCTTTAACTCTATTGCGCTTGAATTATTTGAAATGACCAAAATAATGACATGTGAATGGGTGTCACCTAAGAGAACCCGGCTAGCTTCAGGTGAAGAAGAATCGGTCTTGTCGTGTAAATAATTGATGGCGAGGGCCCAATATAGCCACACCATCCGTTTCCACTTAACATCGCAAAGCTGTCATTTAGCTCTTCTTCCTCGCTGCTCTTCAATCTTTAATCATCTCTAACCAGGGCTGTGATTCCACTTTTCATTTATGGACACAGTGGGAGGATGAGGAGAGAAGCACCAGAATAAAAAAACACAATGGAGCATGCACAAAGAAAGCAAAACAAACTATACACATTTTTTCTCCAGATTGAAATAAGAATAATTTAGCGCAGTACGTTTTGAGGGAGCCGTGATGGTTGTTACCTGAGCGCCATTTTCTGCTCAATTCATTTGTGACTTGATTTCCCCTTTATTGTAAAGACCTTAATACCATGCCACAAGCATCTGTTCATTTGCACTCTCGCCCTTTCAAAGATTTCGAATCTTCACCGATGAAGTCAGCAAAGCGCTCGACAAGGACTCGTCAGCCATTAAAATAATGAGGACCATTCCGCCAATAACACTCCGCTTGTTTGTTTGTCGGCTTATTCGAAAAAGAAAGAGGCGCGTGGCATTTAGTTCAACCAACAGGGAATATTTTCACCCTCCTCCTTTGCCCCCTTATTCCGGAATAGCCTCTAATGCGCTACGCAAGCACAGTTGGTGTCTCATCACGAAGCTGATAAGCATCTGCAAAATAAAAGCTTTTACTAGCTGAGGTACGCTGAGTGTCATAAGACCTTAATGAGGTTGTAGACACGCCTTTAAATGCCATGTAGAAGTGAGAGAACATAACGGCTCCGTTTGCATCCTCTTCGCTTCATAAGTAGCACTTTAGTCGGGACCGTCATCGCAGTTGTACAAGCACACTAATATTGCCTGTCGTTAGATTTTGCAGTCAGCAATCAAGTGGCTGTAAAAAGCGAATCCACCTCCAAGTAACGTGAGCTTGGAAGGTGTTCAAGAACAAGTCTCCCCGTGATGAATGCGCTCTATAATGAAGTAAGCTGTCGGTAAGCCTTGGCAGCCACGGCGTCCTGTACAAACAGCGACAACCACAGCTGGAACACAAGCGCCCTCTTCCCCGCCCGGACCCGCCAAGTCCACAGGGCCCACTTGAGGAAACGAGCAGCTCGCCTTTTTCATTTTACATCTCCATTAATCTCGCCTCTCCCTCTTGACGGTCTGTGTGGCTGCTTAGCTCCCAAAATCGTCAACCTGCTCCTGCTCAACATCTGTCTGTAGCCAAACACGCAGCTGCTGTATCCAAATGTGCACACCTGTCTAGACGGGTGGGGCGCTGGCATGCGAGGGATCTACGACTCAAACATCTGCCGGACACAGCTGGCGGACCGCACCGTGCTGGACTGAACACGAGTTTGGATGAGCGTGATGAATGAACAAATGAAGAAAAGGTTATCATTGTCACAAGGGATGATTTGAGATTCAAATGCGTTTGAGCTGCAAAGGTGGTCATGGGGCAAACTAAACAGCACCGTCCTAGATTCAAATCAGAGCGCCTAGCCCATGAGTGTCAAATTCATTTTTGTCAACAAAGGGATAGTGTCCTTCGGTGGATCATCATGACTGTCAACCCAAATAAATGCCTCTAGCGCCTCATATTATATTCAGTATGAGCTTGAAAACAAACTGATGAATAACTAGTTTTCCAATCGGAGAGGTCATACAAACTGTTTAAAAGGACGTTGTTTTTTTTTAACAGTGAAAACGATTTGCAATGTTTGTTCCGATGAGCAATTTGTCTTTGCGGGCCACATAAAATGACGTGGCGGGCCGTTTCTGGCCCCCGGGCCTTGACTTTGATAGCCTTTACGGGTCAAAACGGCACGGTAATCACTGAATCTCATTCGGCACGGAAGATGAGAATCACCATTGCCATGGCGACAGGCCGGAGCTTAAGGTAAGCGATCATTAGGACGCACGGCGGCGGCTTCATTTAGCTTAGCACACAAGAGGTGGATGATTGCGGACACGTGGACGCAACTACGACTGATTCAAACTCACGCAGCGTTTTGCCAACACCTTCTATTTTTGTTTCTCCACTCTGCTTGTTTTTATAACAGGCAGCCAGCGGGAAACTAACAATGAGCAGCACTTCTTGGCTTGAGGAGATTTTCTCACTTAGAGAGTGTCCACACATCATAAAGCCTCAAAATGCACAACACACAACTTCACCATCTGTGCACCAATAAAACTTACCAACTTCTTTTGTGGGAAAACTCAACTTTCTGCCGATTCTCATTATTAGCGCTATTTCATTCTAGGGCTTCATGCCATTCATTTTAAAGCTATAAATACAGATATTGTAAATTAAATATGCTATACAATATGTTATGGAGCAAATTATTATATATATGCCGACAACATATAGTGACCGGCAGATCAAATAAATGCTCTTCCGTCAAATGGTACATTATTAAACTGTGCATTGACTTTGTGTGACGTTTCTGTGATAAATATGTGTTTTGGCTCGATAAAGGTTGTGCATTAGGAGGTTGGTATCTATTAGCAAGGAAAGAACGTACATCGGAAATTTACATTCAAAGTGACATTGTCCCTTTTTTTTTTTCCATACCGTGTTTACGTTCTTAATACTTGCATGATGTTTTTTTTTTTACCAGGAGCAACACTTGACTGGAACAAATCTCCTAATGCCACCAACAGACACGCACATCAACACAGCCATATTTCATCCGTCGGCCGCACGCAAACGCTATGATGCCAAGCAGCAATATTAATAACAGTCATGTGCCGCCAGCATTTTCCACTTTATCAGCAATAATATCATTTATGATGACAACGACACTCTGCGCTTACTCAGTGTAACTGGCGGGATATTAAAAGATGGATTTCATTATTATTATTATTACATGTGTCACTCACACACACACATTGACTCATACAACACCGATGGTGGGGAAATAATAAGAAAAATAAAGCGTGGGAGAACTTGACAGTTACAGTACAGCCAAACTTTAAGATGTGATGTCAGTTTAAATTTGACGGGGAAGCAACACTTCAGTGAAGCCTCAGTTTTGCTCGTAGTTATATAGATTGTACTCCACTTTAGAGATTCCACAGTAAAAAAAAATGAGAATCCAGTGAATAGAAAGAGCAGAATCTTGCTAATAGTCCAAGTTGTCTCAGTGAAGTATACAAAGACGGTTCACATAAAGGTCACATACGTTATAAAAAGCAATTTGTCCGGCGTGACGCCGCTCACAGACACGAATCAGTCACACGTGGTCCGACGAGGCGAGAGCACCTCATTAATGTCAGGGACGTGTGCTTCATTAAAAAGCCGGGGGGGAAAAAAAACGGCCGGTGCAATATTGCTCTCTGAAAAGTACATTATGGAGAGTCGAACAGAAAGACAGATGTCATAAAAAGAAATCAAATCAGAGCAAAAAGCAAGACAAGGACAGAGTATATGAAATGTGGCGGAACATAAATAAAATCAAGTCCAGCAAGGAAGAAAAAGAAGGCGACTGACTGTGGCGCGTCGACACCACAGGGCAAGAGACGTACGTTTGTCACTTATTGACATTCTTTTCATTGCATTTTTATGACGCCCGGCGCTACTGGCAACTGCGGCCTCTATTTGTGGCAGACCAGGGACCAAATGGACTTATAGATTCACAATGGATTTTACTGTCAGGTGTCAAAGTAATGATGATGCCGCAGGTACTTCAGAGGATTCACAAACACACACACATTCTCTGGACTGTCACGAATGGCCGAGTGACAATCGCGCACAAGGACGTTAGCGTACATCTTGCTAGCATACCCCTCACGCCGGATGTTATTAAAAAGATTAAATCCTCATGCTAAACCTTCGGAAGTAAAGTTACAAAGTTATGTCACTTGTCTCATAACTAACTACCCGCTCAAAATGTCTCTTGAATTCATAATTTGAAGAAGATTTTTAACTAACTCTGAAGCCTAGCAAGGCATACTGTAGCATCAGTCGCTTTCAAAGGGCGAGGAATTTTACTTTTATTTTCCAGCGGGTTTATGATTTCATTGTTTGTTAACTGCGAATAAAAGATTTGCCGACTCTTATTGTTCCTTTTGAGAGCATTTGAAATCAGAACAAAGTTGGCCCAGTGCCCGCTACTGTATTACCCAATTGAATTTCTGTCCCTCCAATCAAATTGGGTGTCAACAATTTTGCTATCCGGCTATTGTCCTCGCCGGTGAGCCGGCCTGCCTCTCAGTTGCGTTCCGCGCCGACCGCCATTCATCTGTGCGTAAGTGGCGGCAGAATGAAATTGACAGCAATGAAGAAGCAGAAGAAAGGCAAGCGCGGGGGGGGGGAAAAAAAAAAAAAGCGACAAAAGAGCCAGTGAAAGCTTGTGTGCGCCGTTGCTCGGGGGGACAGTGCAATGTGTCACTAATCTATAGAAGGCAGAACCCATGCCACAGCGCCTCAGGGGAGAACATCGGTCCAAATTAAATTCTTCACTCGCTGTCTCCGGGCGCTGCCTGCGGGTGTATCCCACGACCTCGTTGGAGAAGAGGCCATTATGAGGTGGAGAGCGAGAGAGAGCGAGAGAGAGCGAGAGAAAGAGAGAGTGGATGGAGGCAGGTAAAAAAGAACATTGATGTCAGAGAAGAAAATAAGCAGGGATGTTTGATATTCCTTTTTTTTTTCCAGACCGATACCAATTGCTTGAGTAGTCACCGATACCAAGCAGAAATACCACCAGTACTTTTGATGCATGAAATATCCCCCGAAAAAACCATAACACAACATTTTAAAGAAAGGCCTTTGGACTTCTGTTTGCTATTATGCTTTTGATTTGTATTCTGCAAATTAATGTCTGTGGATTAAAAATAGCGGATTTGGAAGATAAAACACTATGCAAATTATTACGAGCGCTGGAATAAAGCAAACAAAAGATGCTGCGAAATGAAGGAGCAGCTATCAAAGAGGAAATATTCAAGTGAGTCTGATAACAGGTGTGCATTGGCCATGCGCAGACGTCTTGCTTCAGTCGACGTGACGGAGAGCAGCTTTCGTACTCGCCGTTGCCCTCACTTCGAACATGTAGCTTCTCGTTGCACATGAAACACATGACAGGAGACGGGGAGAGTGGGAGACGGTGCCATCATCCTTCCTTCCGTGCCTTCATGCGTCGTCCTATGCCTGTCTACGCCGCCGCTTCCGGAAAATGGCTCCCCTTTTAATATCGGTCCCTGCGGGGCCGGTGTGGGCGTCGCTGCGGAGACGGCCTTGGCTGCGGCGCGGCATGCGGCTAACGACTGCAGCTACCGTGTGAAGCCAAGGCACGTGGCCACTCAGGTACACGAGCTCTGGTGTCGAAGTTTATGTCAATCGAGCAAGCATTTTAGTGTTTGGTTTTTTTACACTGTTTGCTGCAATTTATTTTGTACCCGAGAAGGCCTTTAGCGCATCCGCCCACATCAACCTGGATGCTCCTTCGTCTGCAAGCCCTGCAAATTAGACTCGCAAAACATAAAAAAAGATGGAGTTGCTGTTTGTACGAGATACTTCTATACATTTAGTCACATGGGGGTAAAAAAAAAAAAAAAAGGATCGGGACACATGGCCCGACAGGACGACTTTCTGTAAGATATTGTGCTGTGTTTTTCTGAAATACATGAGAAAATCTTAAATGTAAGCAAGGATGGCCAACACTGGGTTACCTACAAATTTTGCCTTTCTTGACGATGTTAAAAAAAAATAATAAAAAAAAAAGAGAATGGATCAGACAGTCAACTTCAAATGTATTTGAAGGAGAACAAAGGCAGGATGTTCTTGGAAGGAAACTAATAAGGGGTATAGAAAAAGTAGCTAATTAAGTAAAAGACAGTAGGCAGTCGAAGATAAAAGTTGTGGGGAAAACAGGATCCTTGGCATCATTGTAGCAGCGGGTCAGATAATACTGCTGCTATGTCCCACTTATTAAAGTCTGAAAATTGGCGCTTCCTTCTTTTAAGGCCTTTTTCTTAAGTAGGGAGCTTTAAATGGAGAGTGACAAAAGAGAGACTTACTTTGGCCACAAGTGAGGATGCCAGGCGCTGTGTGGCTGATCTGAATGCGGCCGTGTGCTGCTTTCTGTAAAGCTCCTCTGGACGCTTTTCCACCTGATACAACATAAACAGTATTTAGTGTCAATAATGTTTTTTTTTTTCATCATTTGCTTTTCTTTTACGCTTAAAATATGAAACTTCTGCTAAAGTGTTCAAGAAGTGAATTTCTATAGTTCCAGTTACAACGACACCACACCAATGCCATCCATTAGCCCCCCTGTGGTGTTTTCCGTTATGTGTTAGCATTAAGCTCGCGGTGAAGGTACCGTAATTTTCAGACTATAAGTCGCTCCGGAGTATAAGTCGCACCAGCCATAAAATGCCCAGAAATGTGAAAAAAAAAAACATATATAAGTCGCTCCGGAGTATAAATCGCATTTTGGGGGGCAATTTATTCGACAAAATCTAACACCAAGAACAGACATGAACGAGCAACAACAGGCTAAACGATACGGTATGCTAACGTGACAAACACAAACGAGGAGCTGAGAACGGGCCTGACGTAACATTCAGTTATTACAAAAACACTATTACATAAATAAATTATAAAACCATCTGTGTCACTCCAATTCATTAAATCCATCGATCGTCCTTTGTCAACAATGCCGTGTGCCGCGCCGCAGTTCAAATTATTCCACAGGTTCATACAACGATATATAAACTATATTTTAAATAACTATCACCTAAACAACAATATTATCAAACCATTTGTGTCATTCCAAATCATTAAATCCATCGATCAAATTTCTCGTCCTTTATGTCATCCTGGTGACAGAGGACATGTCCAGAGGATATGGCGCTTTAAAGTGTTAATTACTTTATTTGATTTTTTTCTCTCTATTTTGCATGTTTTGAATATGTTCAAGATAAAGATATCAAAGCATGTGAAGTGATCAACTATACTAAAAATAACATGTGAAGTGGTCAACTATACTTGTCATGTGTTGATGATCAAGTAAAAATTTGCGGAAAAAAACATATATATAAGTCGCTCCTGAGTACAAGTCGCCCCCCCACCCAAACTATGAAAAAAAACATGACTTATAGTCCGAAAATTACGGTATGTCTATGTTTGCAATAGCGTACACAATGTGTAATTCTCTCTGTTTTACTGTATGTCTAGTTTGAGAGTAAAGTTCAACTGGGAAAGTGTCAGTCATCATCCTGAAACCTCATTTTTAAAGAGTTGTATTTTGAGGCACCCCTGAGTCACAAATCAGCACCACCGTACCTGGTCATCTCCTGGGCTGGGTCCTTGTACGGACTCCTTGTTGAGGAAAATGCTGCTGCGTTTAGCAGTGGAGCCAAAGCCTCCTTTCTTGGCTCGCTCTGAAAGTGCCCGCTTCAAACTCTCCTGGGCCAAACCCAAGTCTAGGAGATTGTGCGAGCCAGGACCTGGACACAATTGATCTGGAAATGTCACTTGTCTTGCCAACATATACAGTACACGTGTAACACAGCAAAGACTGCTTAATATACTTTACAATCGAGTCCAGCACAGTCAATGTTGTTCAGGGAACACTCTCTTAACTTGAAATTGTGTGTGTGAAATGCTTTTATATGCAAATTGAAACAACCAAGTCAATCTGGAGTCATTGCATAAGTGTTTTTCAAGCAAGTTGGATCTTAAAAGTTCAAAACCAAGTTGCTTCTACATTGACCTAGAATACAAATGGCCTTCTTAAATAGTCCAAGAACATTGATGGACCAGCCAGGTAGTGCTATCGTCAGACTTTCAGTGTTTGTGAGCTGCCCAATTTGTCTGTGCGGTTTCCATCGCACTTTTCCAATTTGGCATCACGCACACAAATTCAAAGAAAAAACACTTTAGTTTAAATTCATAGTTTGAGATGCAGTTTTTCAGGGGACCTGTAAATCCATAAAAATAAATCAATTTAAAAGAAAACATCCAGGAGGTAACCCAAAGGGGGCTGTGAGCAAAAGATGCCAAGCAGTCCGGTATGAATTTTGTTTGTGTTTTAGAGTTGGCTTTTAGATAGAACTCCGCCCACACACTCCAAAAGAACTTTTGTGGCTTCATCAACTTCTCCCCAAATGTGTTTGATTATTTATGCAAATACGGAGGCACAAAAACAATTTGGCAACACTAATGCATTTGCATACAACTAGCAAACACAATATTGCAAATGAACACAATTGAGCATATATTTGTCACAAATAAAAAAATAAATAAAAGCCGTAACTGGGATGGAGACTGACCCGAACGTGTGCCTTTAAATGAAACACAATGCAAAAAAAAAAAAAAAATGGACTGTTTGTATTCAAACACACGTGTTTATAGATTGCCTGTCCACTCATCGAGTCGGAAATTAAACGGGTAAATGTGGTTAGCACTTCTCATTTTACAACGCAATGGTCACATACTAACCTGGTGTGGAACCTCCGTTGCGGTTAGGCGGGAAACGCTCGGCTGTGACACCAAACGGGCTTTTGGGCACGCCCGTCGCCCCGTAAGCCGTTTGGATGGCGCAGCGGGGGTCATTATAGGCACCCACAGGGGGCGACTCTTGCTTGGCAGGCTTGAACCTCTAATGTACAAAGAAGAGAGAGGCGTCAGGTCCCGACAGCACACACCAAGGTCCACTTTAATACTCGCTTATCGCGCTAACATTTCACGTCTGAAAACTCTTTACAATGACTCCCTGGCTACCCGAGATGCTAATGCGCTTTATCCGGGCACACGTTTTGACAATAAATCACAATCCGAGACCTTGCTTCTTGTTACAAGCAACACATAATGCCTGAACTCCACCGGGCCCCAAAATAAGCGCAGCTCTGGTGCCAGAGGAGGGTTTTTTTTTTTTTTTCCTTCTTAGGCAAAAGCTATTTTAGCACCGCTCAAGTTGGGCTTGTCAAGCTGGGCTCGATAGACCTTTCATCAGAGTTTCTCCGTGTCAGCCGCTGCGACGCTAAGTCAGCCTCTGCGGCACTTATAGCGGCGCAGAGGCTCCAGGGTTCAGCACAAGCGTAGAAAAACATTGGGAAAATGCAGCTGGATTTTACATGAATCATTTTCATGCTGCGTAGTAGGGAATTTTTTACCTCCTAAGGGGCTCTATTATTGAAAATGGACTGTTTAATGTCTTGTATAAAAATAGTTGGGCCTGCCTGTCCACCCATCAAGCGTGAAATTAAACAACTATTTCTGAGCGAGCTCTTCTGGACTGACGCCACTCGAAGCGACACAAGTTACATAACTGCGAAGAAGCGCCATAACCTGCGCTAACAAACAAGGCTAAACTTGGAGCCAAAACCGCATGCAGAGATTTTTCTTTCGACTTCAAAATCTTCATTTGCGAATCGACAAGACCGCCTCTCCACCTAGCGTAGCGTCGCCATTTCTGGACCGATTCAAACCCAAAAACAAAAGCAAGTCGGTTCATTGGGAACAGACGAGCTAATATTTGGTATCTTCCAAGCGCACTGGAAAACAGAAAAGGAATTTTCGCCTCGAATAACCGTGTTGTCACATGACGTGCTGTTTGAAGGCCGCTACATTCAACGCGCGTTCCACATGCAAGGAGGCCCCATCTGTCATGCTCACGCTGTGCCTTTGCTCTTTTTTCCAAGTTTTCCTCTCCCCAAAACTGACTCCCAACTGAGCTTTGTTAGCGCTTTACTGAAGCTCATTTGAATTCTGTTGTCAAGCTTGTTCTCTGCCCGTCTACACACACACCGCAAAATTTGGAGCATGCACCCCACATGTGGTTATTGCCCAAATGATGTTGCGGCAAAATTGTCGAGAGCCTACAGTTGAGGCGACAACTGGGCAGTTTCCCGCTGTTCTTCTTATCCTCTCATCCCTCCCTCAATACCTCCTTATCTCATTTCCTCGCTATCCCTCCACAGGAGAACACGCAGAGAGTCACGCCGAGATGAACATCTAAGAAAACTGTCGCCCTAGGTTCTGACACCCCCCCCCCCCCCCCCACACACACACAAACACACACTTGCACACAACATGTGGTCAGGGAAATTAGGTCGAAAACTCTGCCTTGCATTGATCCGCGTTGGTGCTTTTGTGCTAGTGATGCAAAGGGTAAAATCTTGATGACTACCCCTTGCGGTATTTGATACATCAAAACAAAATTGGCCAGGACGTTGTGATAGATGGCCCCAAAAAATGAAAACAGGAAATTTCACGGTGGTGGCGGAAATTGAGGTTATCACGTCAGAGATGGAAGCGAGGAGAACAAGATTTTTTTTTTTTTTTTTTAAAGCGTTCTCGTTGACGTGGCGTGGACAAATAAACAAGATTGTCTATCACGTAAGGCTGTAAATGCACAGGTCCGCAGTCACAACTCAGCTCAGCTGAAGAAAAAGTGCTTCGATATCAAGACGGATGCAGAGAAATAGACATCTGACCGGAGAAAAAAGAAAAACTGAGGGGGAGGACAAGGACTACCTTATCTCATTTCACAGGATGCGCAACGTGCTGCTTGCAACAAACAAGTGTAGACAAGTGTTTTATTTCGCTTACACGCTCATATTTTCTATCTGTTGAATTAGGCAACTAAAATGTTGGCGAGAGCCAGAATTTGTAACCAGTGCTACAAAGGATCATGCGCAAAGGGCTGTTTTAACAAAATATGTGCTCTTAAATTATTTCTCATTTGATCAAACATTTTCCGGTTTGAAGTGAAGAACAACAACATAACCGCACGGCTCGTTTGCATAAAAAAATTCCCATTAAAAGACGGCACAAAAATGCTGAACAAGAAACCAACATAAGTGCAAAAAACAAAAATAAAACCCTGTTTTTATATTATTGAGGTACACATCAAAATCGCGTTACACAACCTGCGCCACCATTTCAACCTGGTGTTAACCGGTCTAAAATTGAATCTCATTTTTCTCACATTTATATCTCTCAGATTATATCCGGAAAATATTTTCAGTGTTGGCACTATGTGGAGTAATGTCCCTAAATGGATCTAAACGGTTTGTAATTTGCCTATCGGGGTAGGTGGAATCAATAGTTTGTTGTCATCCTACGGGCACAATGAAGCCTTAGTGTGTGTCATAGTAATGAAATTGTCTCCGTCAAATACAAACTGAAAAAGTGGAATGCATGGTGACACTTTCTGACTTTGCATCCCTCATTTATGTGTTTGACTTTCTTCTCCTGCTCCTCAATAGCTCTTCCTGCATCTTCCTTGATTATTGCAGATTTGTTCTTACATTCCTGCACTTGCTGTTCGTGCTGCGCTAGAGCTCAGTTTGACATTTAAGCATTTCTGTGGGTATTACTGACTTATCTTATAAGTTGTTCGTTGACCTGCGGCGCAGTTATGATTGAGCTCTACGAAATCTTGAGTAGCCACAAGTAAGCGCGAGACAAGGTGAGAATATGAGCTCTTATGTGAATTGGACATTGCTGCGTGGACTCAACGGTCAATATTGTAAAAGTAGTGACGTGGAAGCGGGGTGAGGTGTTTGCATCGTACCTCAGTCTGAGAGAGAAAAGAGGCGGTGGCCTGCTGCTTTTTGTCCGTGAGCCTCTCAAACTTTCCTCTGGCCAGGACCAGGTATGCCCTGCGCAAAGACAAATTGAGATTTTTTTATAGCCAATGATACTCCATTAGCTGGTGTCAGCAAACAAAGATTGAAAATGTATGCCCATCTGTCAAGGACGTATATTTTATATTTTTAAAATTTGATGGCACAGCACCAAAAAAAACGAAATTATGACGATGTCATCTCATGAAGGTGTCCACGCAATTTTGGCCAAATCGCTAAAACTGGTTTCACATGCAATGTTTTTTTTTTTTTAGCAGGGAGCGCTACTGAGCAACATTTGAAGGGGTCGTGGTACATACCGTAATTTTCGGACTATAAGTCGCACCCGAGTATAAGTCGCACCAGCCATAAAATGCCCAAAAAAGTGAAAAAAAAAACATATATATGTATATAAGTCGCTCCTGAGTACAAGTCGCCCCCCCACCCAAACTATGAAAAAAAACGCGACTTATAGTCCGAAAATTACGGTACATTTTCACCAGGATTTTCAGGCTTGCAAAAATTTGGTGTATTTTTCAGCAGGTCATTCAACTATCGTGTAGCTCACAGAACCTTGCTTTTATCATTAAAAAAAAAAAACGTTTTTATGACAAGCACTCCATTTTTCCACAAATCTTGGGCAAGATCAATTTTTATTCAAGACTGGATTCTGCGTGTACATGTTCGCCATGAACAAGTTTGTTATTGTCTGAATACAATACTTCCCGCGTCGATGAGGAAAAAGCCATTTGTAGCCCCACACTCACACAGGGCAGGAGACGCTTGTCTTGATAGCTTTTTGTGCAACACCTTTAGTTACCCGCATTTTTACAACTGACAAAAATCCAGTGACTGCGTACGCACCCCGCGGCCTTAGGCAAGACGCGAAAATGGTTATTCAGGGAAGTGTGCGAAAACACCACGGTGTGTGGTAAAGTAGAAAATATATTCCCGGAAGCCAACTCAACTCTGAGGCTTATTTCTAACAGAGAGAGTGACAATGTAAAGTTGGCGAGTGAATTTAATGACAATGTCTGCTGACAGCTGCATGAAGTCATGCACCTTAGCTTGCGTGTCATTAAGCGTGTTGAATCGAGGTCTGTATTTGCGCGTAGAAAAGCAGAGTGGTGCATTGACTTACAAGTTTGATTTATCCTGTGACCACGCTCCTAATTCAAAACTTGCAAGTGTTGTACTCAGTGTCACCAATTCCTTTTGATATATAACATTTAACACAATGACGACAAAACCGGATGTCCGAGATAGGATTTGATGAGCTATAGTGGGACAGCAAAGGTGTTTTGTCCTGCCCACCGTGACTAATGACCCGTCTGCTTTACATGTGACGATGTAACACAATTGTGTGCGGTGACCTCCTAATGATGATGGATGGAGGCACAAGTGTCACGGCGGGGAGGCCCAAATGCAACATGGTACATGGTAGCGTGCAACTCTGGGGCAAAGTCTGAAAGTCACAGATATTGCTACTAATATTTACATGTGCTCAATTATTTTCTTATGTTCTTGAAAGTGTAGGCACAGAGGAAGAAGTGTATACGTAGTGTTTGACGGAATGAAGATGTTTCACTCCCTTGTGCGCACACACGTCAAGTGAAATGCAGCATCCTTTCTTCATTGTCAGGAGTGAGCATGGGGCCTCAGCCCACTGTGGTTCACACACAGGTGAGTAACTCTTCCACAACATCAACAG
The DNA here is from genome assembly GCF_033458585.1 of Syngnathus typhle. Classification (NCBI taxonomy): domain Eukaryota; kingdom Metazoa; phylum Chordata; class Actinopteri; order Syngnathiformes; family Syngnathidae; genus Syngnathus; species Syngnathus typhle. The sequence continues at coordinate 17,832,348 of NC_083742.1, read as the reverse complement.
TGTTTTTAAAGTGGAGTTTAAATACGACACTGTACTGCCCCCTAAGGGCGCACAAGTGCATTGACATCTGAGTGAGGGAAAAAGAAAATCCAGTTCGACTCAATACTCAAATCAGGGGGAAATAGGCTAATGTAACCTGTGACCAACGAGCATATCTGCATATCCAGTAAGGATAAATTGCTAACAATTATTTTTGCCACAATAGCCATGGTGTGATGACTTTTGTTCCATGTAACTGGAGTCCATATAATAATTGGAAATAAAAATACAAATTACAAAGGTTAATTGTGGGCATTATTATTTTGTCATAGTGGCCTAACAAGAATTTAATAATTTATTACTTTCGTCATTTTAATTCAATATGTGTACCGTATTTTCCGGACTATAAGGCGCACCGGACTATAAGGCGCACCTTCAACGAATGGCCCATTTTAAAAGTTTGTCCTTATATAAGGCGCACCGGACTATAAGGCGCACCATTAATGCATCATGTCAGATTTTTTATCCAAATCAAATCATTCTCCATTTTATCTTTTTTATTCTAACTTCAGACACAACAAATTACTTTATAATCACGAAATAATGATCCATAGTCTTTTTGAGTCATGATTCATAGTCTTCAGTGGGCCACTTGTGATTGATTTCATGACACAATGCTTTGGGCCAGTTTAAATTTAGGAATTTGGTCCATATATAAGGCGCACTGGACTATAAGGCGCACTGTAGGCTTTTGAGAAAAGTTTAGGTTTTTAGGTGCGCCTTATAGTCCGGAAAATACGGTAATCTTAAAATATAGCCAAGTTTTTGTGCCAAAAACAAGACACCTTAAATTGTTATTATTATCAATTACTTTAGGGGGGTGACAATATTTGTGTTTGTCTGTTTGCTCGTTAACTAGCAGACCACTTCCTTGTTTACTTTTTGTGCTGTTTGTATGTATATTGTGTACTGTCTCGTCACCGTGGGATAGTGGGAAACGTAATTTCGATCTCTTTGTGTGTCTTGTGAAGAAATTGACAATAAAGCAGACTTTGACTTTCAAGCAGAGTGTAGCCGCTCCTAACAAATCATGTCGTGTAACTGTCATCATAGATGTAATTACCTTCTTGTACTCCTGCTGGGGCAGCAGTTGGTGGTATCGAGGAATGACAAGCTCCGCCTTGACCCTCTGCTCTTTCCTCATGGTCACGTTTTCGTAGTGCGTTTCGGGAAGACCGACGTGTATTTTGGAGAAAGAAGAATGCACATACTTAAAGCCAAGTAAAGAAATATGTATTGAGTGTAGAGTGACGAGTAATGCTTACATCTCAGGGTAGTAGTGGCCTGGCGCCGGCACTTTGTCCTTCGTCGCCTGGCTTCTCCTGCCTGTCATTTTGCCAAAGTGAATGCCTTTGTACTTATGAATCTTCTCAGCCTGGAGACCAAAAGAATAAAAAATGAAAAATGCATTGCAAGACTGTGGTGAGAGTAAAAGAATGACAACAGGGGAAAACTATAACCACAAGGTGGATGGAGGAACCCCAAAAATAGAATGCATATTCTATATATTAATATATATAATAATTAATGTATATTAATATAAATAAAAGATAATAATTTTGTGTGATCTGCGTTGCCTTGTAAAGTTGAAGGTGAATGAGGAGTGAAGTTGAGTGAAATGTCACGCGTTATTTATGCTCAAGCATTCACCTATATCAACTTTGAGTCATGATTCCAACTCAAAAGTGAAAGCTCCAGCGACGCGTGGAAAGAGAAAAAAAACATGGCTAACAAAAGTTGCCAATCAAACAGTTCAACTTCTGCCGTCTCTTTTGATACGTTTTCCGTGACCTGGCTGTCCGGCCCTGTTCACTCAGACACATCTTAGGAAGAGCAAGAAGAAGAAATGTTAAGTCTTGCTCAAATGAGAAAAAACACCACAGGGTGCCTGTCTCCTGCAGATGATGGGCCAGGCAAATAACACGACGTCTGTTGGTGGAAACACACGACGGACTTGTAAAGCAATACTGAGAAATTTTTGTCACAGCAGACGCCTGCAACGGTGAGCAGCCACAACTTGGACGCTGTGAGCTCGCACTGGTCATTAGCAGATGACTTCATTTTGTGTACGTGCCTGAGTTGTTGAATATGGATATGGGACTGCAGGAATCATGATGAATTTTACCGCTTCTTTATTGCACACATGTAGAATGGATGAGCGTCGGGACAGCGTGTCTTATGAAGTAGAGCTGCATTCATTCGTCATGGAAAAGGATTTGGAGAGAACTCAATAGTGTGGGCTGTGTTGCATGCAATTGACGATACAAAAGTATCGGGACACTTACAAGGGTTGGAGTAGGCCGGGCCCAGGCTCGTGTCTCTGTCCGGAGGCTCAAGCCCAGGGCGCCCTCCTCGTAGCCACAGGACTCACCCCGGGAGGGAATGGATGGCACAACGTACTGGCTAGCGACCCAATGCTGCAAACTTTTAGCAGGATGCGCCTGCAAAGCCATATTAAGTTACCTTGTCTGTTTTGTGTTTTTTATGAATTTGAGAAAATGCATTTCAGACTTTACAAGTGTGGAACATTGGGCTTTTTTTTCCCCTCAATCAAGTTTGGAACATACTTGTCACATATAGAAAGTGAGAATGAAATTTGGATGCTTTTGATGGCAAGTGGTTTATCCCCATTGAAACAGGGGAACATTAAATAAATGATAAATGGTAATGCACTTATATAGTGCTTTATCTACTCTGTAAGCCACAAAGGTCACATTGCAACAATTAAATTGTGGTTTTTAACTGAATTTGACCAAATGAGTCATTATTTCTGAGATGTTATTGAGTTGTCTTAAATTGATTTCAAAATCTGTATTTAAGTAAATATCCCTTCCAAAAAAAAAAAAACTCCCTATTAAAAGCTATTACATTTACAGCATCATTTCAAATGTTGCCATTTCTCAGCTTACCACTCTTTTGCCATGGGTCCTCATCTGATTGTGGCTGATGGTAGCTGGCGGCGCAACATCATAGGCCCCGGGGCCCGGACCCTCACACGACAGTTCCTCAAAGCGCTGAAGACTGCAACCACCATGGACATTTTGCTAAAAGCATCAAATAAAATTGTTCAACGACAAACATCACAAAATTGCATCTGCAGATTAGTAAGAGAACATGCCACACCTACTGTAGTAGCTACAAACTACACGAGAAGTTCAAATTACCTTTACAGCTGGAGTGTCATAGTGCCCGGGTCCTGGGACTATTAGACTGGAATCATTGATCAATGGTAGTCTGCTCGCCAAGGACAAAAACGGAGCATAGACATCTATACAAAGAGTATTTCAAGAAGGTATTTAACAAGATTTAAAATTGTGTTTCGATCTTTAAACCTACCAGACACCGGGTCGTATCTTGAATTGAAGTTGTAAGATCCAGTACCTACTGTGACCGAGGTCTCACTTTTTGGCAGGACGTGTTTAAACTTTCACGACAAACGGGGGGGGGGGTTCTAATGGGACGTTGAGCTTGATTTCATTTGTGTGGCGGGCTCCATCTAGTGTTGAAACTGAGAGGTGCAACAGAGTTGAGCTCAAGCTTCTTGTGCGGGCCATATTCAATTATGTTTTCAGAATTTGCTAAGTAGGCCCGCTGGCCGTAGTTTGGACACCCCTTATCTAGTAGTACGATAGTAAGAGGCCAGACAATGTGAGTTTCTACATGGGGACGATTTGGGGCCGGGGGTGCACATTTATTCACAACGCCCCACAGCTGACGCCGTAAAACACTCCTCGCTTGAGCCAGTGTTGAAAGATATTTCCATCCTGCCTTTTCATTTGTAAGCTCTTTGTGTCTTTATCATCATGTGCCTATGGTCCGCAGAATCAAGAGCTTTATTTAAAAAAATATGGAGGTACCACAGTGAGCATGAAAAAACCCCAGATGTATTTTATGTAGCCTATTTGCAATTTGGGTCAGTTCGGTTCAATGCTTCAAAAGTGCAGTGCACATCTTTGCATGAAACTGTCGGGGGTCATGATGCCATCAATTTTTTCCCATGGTTGTCATCTTGTGCCTTTTTTTTTTTTTTTAACATGACACTAGTGTGGTGGAATTTTGATATCTCATGCTCGATTTGTGCAGTACGTTAGGCGCAGGCTTTAGTGCCATCTCGTGTGGGGTTTGCATGTCTGCATGCGAAGGTTTCCTCCCACGTTTCAAAAACATTCATGATAGGCCGATTGACCGCTCCTACTTGTTTTTATTCTTATTTTTTTGGAAGGGGGGTGATGGGAATGATGTGGGTCCTGCCACTGCCTGGCACCCAGTTCAGGATGTGCCCCCAGCTGGAATAGGCTAGCCGCGACCCTCGTGAGGATAAGCACTTCAGGACAATGGATGGATTTCACGACGTGGAAAGCAATAGAGTACATCTCTTTTTCCAAATTGTTACAAAGAGCCATGCAAAAATGCACCAAAATGGCGTCATGAGGTCTGACTAATACTCGTACATCAGGAATAATAAAGTATGATCGAATTGACCAGATTATAAAATTGCCCTGTCCAAATCAGTAAACTATTCAAGAGGTGACACCAATTGTCTTTCTTATTTTATTGTTTTTTTGGGGTCAATTAAACATGGTCAAACAACAGATGGAATAATAATGCATGGTAAATTTAACAATAAGTAAATTAAATATCAATTATGAAAATGCATGGTAAATCTAAGCGAATAACATGGTAAATTGAACAAAATAATAATATTGCATGGTAAATCATAATATCGCATGGTAAATCATAATATCACATGTTAAGTCAAGAAGAAGAGGAATGCATGGTAACTTAACAGAATAATAACACATGGTAAATCTAACAAGATGACTAATGCATGGTTCAATCATAATAATGCACGGTAAATTGAACAAAATAATAATAATGCATGGTAAATCATAATATCACATGTTAAGTCAAGAAGAAGAATGCATGGTAACTAACAAGACGACTAATGCATGGTTAATCAATCATAATAATGCATGGTCAATCAATCAGTCAATCAAAAGGCATGGTAAACCAAGCAGAATGATCATGCAAGGTCAATTGCATTCATAGGATTACTCGCAACTTGCATTGGCACTTCCCAAATCCACCGGATAACGCGCTGTGGGCATCTTGCACACGTAGCCGTTTAATTCCATGCAGGACATCTTCTTCCATTTGCCAGACTGAAAGTCAAAATGAGATTGATTTTAAATCTAAACTTGTCTTCGGCGAGCGGGTCAATCTTTTCTGCACCTACCTGGCTCAAGGTGGCCACGCAATTCTCCATCAGGCCGGTAGGTTTTCCCGGAGCCCAGTTGGCGAAGGTCACCTTCTGGCGGTCCGACCACACGAATCTGCCGCGATTGACCAGGTCGTTGAGTCCGGTCCACGTGTCTCCGGGGGCTGCAGAGGACAAACAGCAACAGAGTTCTCAATGGCTTTCCAGATATGGCAGATATCGAGCCAATGTGAGCGACGCACCAGACTTCAAGAGGTCCTGCAGCCAATCCCGCTCAGCCTCGGAGCGAATGGACACCAGATTGGCATCGAGAGCCCAGCAGAAGTGTCGAGCGCCGTACCACGTCTTTGTATCATCAAAACGTTTGTAGCAGAAGTCCGCAAACTCCTCCCACTCAGGTCCCAAGCATCTCGGCTCTGCGCGCAAGATGGCGTCAGGTGAAGAAATGCTTTTTATTCTGGACGGTCTACTCACCCGTGGCAGCAAAAGTGTAAGACGGAGACGGAGCCAATTTGTCAACATATCTGCAGAGAGTCAAGTGAGAATGAGCCGGGCATCTTTGAGTGGACTCGCCAGTGAGAGCGGAGCACGCACACTTTCGAGATGATTCCATTACAGGTGGAGCTGATGTAGGCTGTCTGTGGCAGTTTCTTCAGCAAAGTCACATCTCCTCCGATCTCGTTCTCAATGACGCCCGAGTGAATAGCGGCCGCGCAGATGTTCGAGTCCTGCACACAGAGAACGTCTCAGACATAGAACAAGAACTCCGCTTGTAGGTCGTGCGGTAATTAACATACCTGTTTGTAGAGCCGTGTTCCGTAGACGTCGTAGCCAGCTTGGGCGCAGCCCGGTGGGCACCGCACCCTGCGGAAGTAGTTTGTTTAGTAAGGAGGAGGCTTTTTGGCAAGAAACGTCATACAAAGTCTGACTCACGTCATTGAACCGTCGAGGCTGAGGTCGGTGGCTGTGCTGCTGCATAAGATGTCTGTGGGTCAGAAGGGAAAATCAGAGCCCGTTTCTTGCTAGTTTCTCACTGCACTCCAAACGTCGTACTCACGAGCGGTGTCGTCAGACGTGCACCCCAAGACGTCAAAGCGTAGGCCCGAAAACATTGGCAGGAGGCGGACGTACTTGGCGAACACGGGCCTGGTTAGAATATACGTCCCCACAGAAGGCTGGAAACAAAACACGCGCGTTTGCAATGAATGACAACAGCCTGAACGACAAAGTCGAGAGTCCGCTCACCTGCTTAGGGTGGTGATACCAAGTCGCTCCGTCAATACTGAACTGCATCGAAAATACGCTGGAACTTTGCCCTTGGTATGTACACTTCTGGGTCTCAATGCCTGTCACCTTGAAGTTCTGACCGAGGTTCACCTGGATCCAGCTGCCGACTGAGGGCGGAAGGCATTCCGTTGCTCAGGATACCAAACTACCAGCAACTACGACGGAGAGCTGTGTTTTTTTTTTAGTTTTTTTTTTTTTACGTACGGATTTTGGACGGCTTCCAGCAACCGCTGCCCCCCAGACGGGCTTCGTAAGGTTCGGCATTGATCTCAGAGGAAGAGGCTGTAAAGGAAGAGTCTGGGATTCTCCCGTGAGCGATGCCCAGACGATCAAGACACACTGAAGAAAGACAAAAGAAAGACAATGTGGAAGGCACGCTCGCTCATTCATTCTCACGTCTGGTCACCCGTTCCGAACCGACGCTCTATCTGGGGATCCGTTGGATTCTTTCCTTGGCACATCATCGGGAAGTGTCAGGATGTGAAGCCCACCTTTCTTCTCACAGCTGTAGACGACGCGGAGGTATTTGGAGACACCAGGGCAGGAGTCCGTATCCGTAAGGTAAAAGGGGTAAATGGGGCAAATCTGATAGTTGTCACACAATCCTCTGAAGTGACGGAGAGCCCCTTCCACCCTGCAGCCACCTGCAAGTGACAACACACCACCATTTCACTCGCACACTTGCATACTGACTTCAACTTGTCACAGGACGTAGGGGATTTGAATGGTTAATGACTATTAGAAAAAGAGGAATCCAAAAAGCGCCCGGCTTAGCTCTTTTTCATTGTTTTCTATTTTTATTCATGAAAAGGTCAAATAAACGTTTTCTATTGCCATCGCTCACACGTCCATGCATGTTGATATTGAGTTACATGTTACAAACGAGTTACCGCCAACGCTGACGGCGTGTGAAAACCTCGTGACAGAAACGGCTCCAGGACAGCGAGCCAAAAACAACGATGCCACTGGAGGATTCTTACCGCGTGATCCGCCGCCACTCGGACAGACGTCGCCACGCTCCCGTCCATGGAAAGCCGACCGTATGCGGATGACTCTTTCATCGGGACATTTGAGGGATTTCCAATCGTCTTGGCAGAGAAGCTCCTCCTTGTAGCCTGTGAGAGCACAACCGTTGACTTCTCTCCATCTTTTTTTACAGAGACGTTGAAGGCGACTTACCGTCATGTGGCGGCAGCTGATGTGTCTTTCCTAGAAGCGAGAACCAGAACGTGGATGTCGACACGTGATGACGGTCCATCGTGGGACGTCACATCTCACTTACCTCTTTTCTTGCAGACGTAGCCTCTCTTCTTGTCGCACTTGTCGCGCTTCCAGTCGCCGCTGCCAGTGAGCAAGAAAAGACATTCCCCCCCTTCAGTGACACCTGGAGGGAGGGAGGGAGAGAAACAAGATCTGAGCGCTCATCCGTTCCTCCAAAGTGCAACTGACAACCGCCTCAGCCCCACCTGCACTCGGGTGGAGGTGAGAGAAGGAGGATCCGTCAGTCCATTTGTCGCCGTCACGCTTGATGGAGGCGTCGGCGCCCAACCACAGGGAGGCATCACCAATCAGACTCTTAGTGTAACCTTTGGATCCCAAAGAGAACATGCAAGATTATTCCAAAACGACTCACACTTGACCCTGCACTACAACTTGATGGGTGCGGCACAGCCGTGACAAAGCGCTAACAATACTGCAACAAAGAGTGACACAAATCAAACAACAACCGAGCAACGCTGGCCACATCTCGCTCGGGTTTATCAGGTTTTGAGTTGGAAAGGAAGGCGTAGCAGGAGAAAAAGGGTTTTCTCAAAGACTTAGCAAATTTATGGCCAGCCTACCGCGTACGAAGACATGACGCCTTTTTCGATTTACTTTAGCTTCTATTTCTCGTTTGCTTCATGTTGGCGAATAAGAATTGATCCACTTGATTATGGTCAATATATTTTAATTCATGGCCCCCTACCGTGTACGAAGCCCTGCTCGCGCGAGTCGGCGATGCTGAGCAGGTTCCCTTGGCGGCCTTTGCAGTCGGCTTGCGCCTCCTGCCAGGTCTTGGAGGGCTGAAAGTTGAACAGGTAGCAGAAGTCGTCCGAGGGGTCGTCCAGCCACCAGCCGCATTTGTCAGTCCAGCCTGCGAGACAGACGGCGCAGGAGGGCAAAACAGCATAAGACAGCGGAGAAGACGGCGGCGGTGCGAGACACCTACCATGTTGGCTGGCTAATGGTGGCAGCTGTCGAGGCCGTCCACGCTTGGCTGCAGGGGAGCGCGAATGAGTAAATGCATGAAGGAGTGCTCAGAAGGGACATTTTTGCACCTGTTTTGCAGACAAATGGCCGCTTCGTTGTGCAGGGGCTGCCGCCGATCTCCCCAACAGAATTTGGGAACGCGCAGTCCCCCGTGGCGCCATTTTGCCACGTGTCGTAGTCCTGCGGACGACATGAGGGTGTTGGACTCTCGGCTTCCCAACGCCCTTCCTCCGCGCAATTGTTGTGCTGCTCCAATTTCAACTTTCCCAACCTAGCTCGTGCAGAATGACTTTTCCAAAGTCCGTCAGCAATTTACTTACAAAAGCTGTTCCGTCACTATACTCGTAGTTGTTGCGTTTCTTCTTCAGTCCCAGCCAAGAAAACCAAACGCTTTGCGAGTGATCTTGAGGAAAGGAAGGACAGCAAGAGCTTCAGGGCAAGAAGAGCTTCGGCCAAATGACGGCAGCTTTGTGGGACCGACGACTGCGGCGGTTCGTCTTAGCGCTCACCAAACACGAATTGAGCCTCTTGCTGTGAGTGGACGCTAGCCAGGTGGCCTCTCTGGGCAACACAGAACTTCTCGGCATCCTCCCAATCTTTGTACAGCTTGGAGTAAAAGTAGCAATGATCGCCATACAGTAGGTTGCCCGTGTCGCAGGTGGAAGCTGAGGCCGCAATGGAGAACATTGAGGAGGAAACCACGACCACATGGTTAAAGTGCAAATAAGTGTGCTGCAACTCACTCTCCACTACAGCAAGACCACTTTTGGGGGAATACGTCTGGCCCTCCAAGGAGCCTGCAAAAAAAAAAAAAAAGACCGTTTGCGCCTTTCAACGGCAACGTGACCGCAGACGTGGAGGCTTACTCAGCGGTCGTTTGCACATGTAGGCCAACGAGGAATCACAGGAGCCAGACCTCCACCTGCCGGGCTGACCCCTTCCCCCTTGGTTGACGTAGGCGCAGGACGCGACGTCGGCGCTGTCGGTCGATTATTAAAAAAAAAAGAAGGAATTTTCCTTCAGTGGTCCTTCTCAAAATTGGTTCCAGAACCTTTAGGCGTCTCCGCCTGACAACAGCATGCAAAGTTGTTACGGCTTACCTTTCGAGTTGATTTGAGGCCCAGTTGGTGCGTGTCGTCTTCTCGCCATCGGACCAGGTCAGGTTCTGGCTCCCGCCTTCAAAGCGACACCAGACGTCGTCGCATTTCTGGGGGGGGAAAGAAAACGGCTCCAGTTGTTGCTGCAGAGTCCACGACCGCTTGCGCTTCCGTCTCACCAGGTTGGAGAGTCCCAGCCAGAAGCGGGTGTCCTTGCCCATGGTGTCCTTCACAAAGCCCTCCTCGGCCGAGGAGGTGATGGAGAGCAGGTCGCCGCCCTCCCAGACGCAGTGGTGCCAGGCCCCCAGCCAACCGTTGGGCTCCTCCACCTTCTTGTAGCAGTTGGTGCCGTGCTCGACCCACCCGGGAGCACACTTGCTGGCTGAGGGCACAATTTGGGGAAGAGATCAGAGCACACTCCTTGTTTTGGCTCTTCAGTCCACCATTTTGAGCAATTTGCAGGTCACGGGTGGCCAAAACTTGTCTCGCACATGTTCTCAGGCAAATCGGAAGATCCGGGACTCGACTTGTTAGGTTAGCCCAGTGCGGCGCGATACCAAGGGGGGCGCGTGTGACACCAGGGAACATGCTTTTCTTTTGGCTGTACTAGATGAAAGGGTAATTAGACATCCACTGCAGTAGGTGGCGGTATCAGTGGAAGAGTGTGCGCAAGGAGTCTCCGCTCTACAGTGGAGAGCGCACGGAACGTTCGCACACACAGCACAGAGCAGGGGGGGAAAAAAGTGCAGTGGGACACCATGGAAAAATATTGAGCAGGGTTGCCAACAATCATCCCACTTTGTGAATGCTACTTTAGTCAATCAGCAAGCACTGTAGGCATCGTATAAAGCAGCGTACCATATTGCTGAGTGCAAAACAAAAACACCATTGCAGAAGAGCTGATACTACCTGCAGCCGTGGAATGCTGCCTCATTTTGATTAAAGAACAGCACAAATTGTTTTGTTTTTTTTGTAGGTTACATTTTTTTATATATTGTGCTCCTGAGTTAATGTTGTTGATTACTTAGAATTGAATCTTATTTATTGCTCTTAATATTATGTACGTTTATTATTATTTCATTGTATTTATTTGTATTGCGGCTCGGTGGCGTACTGGGTAGCGCGTCCGCCTCACAGCTAGGAGGGTGCGGGTGCGATTCCACCTCCGGCCCTCCCTGTGTGGAGTTTGCATGTTCTCCCCGGGCCCGCGTGGGTTTTCTCCTGGCACTCCGGTTTCCTCCCACATCCCAAAAGCATGCTTGGTAGGCCGATTGAGCGCTCCAAATCGTCCCTAGGTGCGAGTGCGAGTGCGTGTGTTTTTTTGTGGCGGTAAAGAAAATGGACGGATGGATGTATTTTTTTCTATCATAAAATGGCAGTTGGTCAAGAATGTTTTTAGTTTGAATACTTATAATTTATTTTTTAATTTCAGGCAGTGATGCACTTTGATCTGTTACAGACTAAAAACAATGTTAATAATAAAGTTATTCTTTATTGTAAGTTGATTTTTTTTTTAACTTATTATTATTTTTTTTAATGTTAATAACATGGATTGCGAGAAATATTTTCTTCATCATCATCACAGAAAATAATTGAGAAGCACTGGGTTAGCCCAATGGCATCAGAGACGTTTACAATTTTAAATGACCCCCCAAAAAAAAAAAAAATCACCTTTATAAAGCACGGTTGTGAAACAAACATTGCCACATGCGAGTCAACGCGAAAAACATTCAAGTACATTTGCGCACTTAATGAATTAAGAAAAATTGCACAGAATCTACTGACTAATTTTGTCAGGCTACTTACCGTCAGAAGACAGCGAAGGTTCTGCCACTCCTGCAAGAAGAAAGGCAAAGACAGACGTCAGGGTACAGACGGACGTCGGGGCAAAGACGGACGTCAGGGCAAAGACAAACGTCAGAGCACAGATGATGGCCAGCGGAGCATCACAGCTTACTCACCTTTTTTCATCTTCTTGCAAACGTAGCTTCTCTTCTCTTCGCACGTGTCGTGCTTCCAGACGCTGCTTTTAGTGATTAAGGAAAGACACTTGCCCTCTCCGGGGTCACCTGGAGGGAGGGAGACAAGATCTCAGCGCTCCGCCGTTCCTCCAAAGTGCAGCCCACAAGCATCAGACATGCTTTCAGACCGACCTGCACTCGAGTGGATGTAAGTGAACGGGGATCTGTCAGTCCATTGGGCGTCATCTTCCGTGGTGGAGACATCGGCGCCCAACCACAGAGAGGGCAGAGACCCGACGTAACCTGTGGACCCAAGGCAAAGGTGGAACAGGATCTAATAATAACAATACATTATATTTATAACGCACTTTATCTTCGGAAGAATCTCAAAGTGCAAGGACAAGTATAAAAGAACTGGACGACAACCAGGATATGGGAACAGGAATTACGGAAATGCTCAAGAGGTGAGTTTTAAGTCCGGTTTTGAAAGAGTCAGTAGATTGGGGTGCTCTTCGGTGGATCTTCCAGAGATACGCTTTACTGAGGCGCATTTTGGAACGACACCATTCATTCGAGTCATTCATCCATTCATCCATCCATCCATCCATCCATTCATGACACCAACAAATGGCCGCCTACCCTGCACAAAGACCTGCTCCTCGCGGTCGGTGATGCTGAGCAGGTTCCCTTGGAGGCGTTGGCAGTGGGCTTGCGCCTCCTTCCAAGTCTTGGTGGGCTGGCGGATCATCAGGTAGCAGAAGTCGTTGATTGGGTCGTCCAGCCACCAGCCGCATGTGGCAGTCCATTCTGCGAGGCAGACGGCGTAAGACAGCGCAAGACAGCGTAAGACGGCGGCAGTGCGGGACACCTACCCGGCTGGCCGACTAATGGTGGCAGCTGTGGAACCCCTCTGCGCTTGGCTGTAGGGGAAGGGGGGGGTGTTTACAAATATGAGCAAATGCTTGATGTGTGCAGAAGGAGCGCTCGGGAGGGGCCTTTGCACCTCTTTTGCAGACAAATGGCCGCTCCGTTGTGCAGGAGCTGGCACTCAACTCCCCAACAGAATTTGGGAACGCGCAGTCCCCCTTGGTGCCATCTTTCCAAATGTTGTTGTCCTGCGGACGACATGAGCATGTTGGACTCTGTCTGCTCGGCTTCCCAACGCCCTTCCTGGGCATTTCAAAAGGCATTTCACTTACGTAAGTTGTTCCGTCACTCCACTCGTAGTCGTCGTCCTCCTTCTTGAGTCCCACAAAAGCAGATTGTGAGGTTTGCGAGTGATCTTGAGGAAAGGAAGGAGAACACGAGCTTCAGGGCAAGAAGAGCTTCAATCAAATGACGACTGCGGCGGTTCCTCTTGGTGCTCACCATACACAAATTGGGCCTCTTCCTTGGAGTGGACGCTAGCCAGGTGGCCTCCCCAGCCAAGACAGAATTTCTCGGCACCTTCAAAGGTTTTAACCGTCTTCTCGTAATGATAACAATAATCGCCATAGCGGAAGGTGTTTTTGTGGCAGTCGGAGGCTGGGGCCGCAAAGAAAAACATGACCATGACAAGATGTTCAAGTGCAAATAAGTGTGCTGCGACTCACTCTTCACTACAGCAGGACCACTTTTGGGCGAACACTTCGGGCATTCTGCAGAAAAAAGAAAAAGACCTGTTTGAGCTTTTCTCTTTTCAAAGTCAACCTGATTGCAAACGTGCAGGCTTACTCAGCGGCCGTTTGCACATGTAGGCCAACGAGGAAAGACAGGAGCCAGACCGCCACTTGCCGGGCTCACCCATTCCCCCTTGGTTGACGTAGGCGCAGGACGCAACGTCGGCGCTGTCGGGAGAAAAGAAACAAGCAATTACCGTTTTTTTTTCTTTTCCCTTTCCCCAAGTGGCCCTTTTCAAAATTGGCTCCTCCGCCTGACAACAGCATGAAAAGTTGTTATGTCTTACCTTTCGAGTTGATTTGAGGCCCAGTTGGTGTGATTCATTGTCTCGCCATCGGACCAGGTCAGCTTCTGGCTCTCGCCTTCAAAGCGACACCAGAACTTGTCGCATTTCTGGGGGGAAAAAGAACAACAGTCCCACTTGTCGCAGCAGTCGACGGCCGCTTGCGCTTCCGTCTCACCTGGTTGGAGAGTCCCAGCCAGAAGGGGGTGTCCTTGCCCATGGTGCCCTTCACAAAGTCCTCCTCGGCCGAGGAGGTGATGGAGAGCAGGTTGCCGCCCATCCCGACGCAGTGGTGCCAGGCCCCCAGCCAACCGTTGGGCTCCTCCACCTTCTTGTAGCAGTTGGTGCCGAGGTTGCGCCACCCGGGAGCACACTTGTTGGCTGAGGGCACAATTTGGGGAACAGATCAGAGCACACTCCTGTTTTTGCCCTCCAGTCCACCATTTTGAGCAAAGGGCAATTTGCGGGTCACGGTTGGCCGAATCTACATTTTCTCGGGCAAATTGGAAGGATCCGGTACTCGACTTGGTTAGCTTAGCCCAATGGCATCAGAGACGTTTACATTTTGAAAGGATTCCCGAACATTCACCTTTGCGCTTGAGAAACAACCAAAGTGCCGCTGTACAAGGTAAAACGATGCAACAAACATTCAACAGGTGGCTGAGTACTTCATAAAAACGAAAAAGCACAGAATTTGTCGGTTGGCATGGTGTGACTCCAGGGTCATGGTTTTCGACGCAGTCGAAGGCAACTTACAGACAGGAGCCGACGTAGCGTCTTCTACTGCGAAAGGAAAAGACAGACGTCAAGGCACAGACAGACGTCAAGGGGCGATGACAGTCAGTCGGTGGGGCGTTGCCTCTCTTACCATTTCCTCTCTTCTTGCAGACGTAACCTCTCTTCTCGTTGCACGAGTCGTAGTGCCAGTTGTCGTTGCCAGTGAGGAAGGAGAGACAATTATCCTCGGGGGTACCTGGGGGGCGGGAGAGAAGATCTCAGTGCTCCTCCGTTCCTCCAAATGGCAGCAGACAACCATCTCCGGCAGACCTGAAGTCGTGTGCACGTAAGTGAACGAGGCTCCGTCAGTCCACTTGCTGTCTTCTTCGTCACTGATGGGGACATTGGCGCCCAACCACAGAGAGGATGCTTTCATCAGAGCCCTGATGTAACCTGTACCAGAATGAACGACATCATCAAGAGGAGCCGAGCGAGGAGGACGCGTCATCCGTTGAGCTCCGGGTAATCGACTTTCTCAGCTCAAAAGGAATTGAGTTAGACAGGGGGACCATCGAGAAATATTAAAACCAAAGCAGCAATAACAGTGCGGTTTGCAAACACAAATTGGAGCTACTGAAACAGGGTAGACGGCTGAGGGGATCAGACCTCAACCAGCATCTGACAAAAAAAAAAAAAAAAAATGCAGATATTGCATATGTGTGTGTATATATAGCGAAAGGCTTAACTATTTCTTGGTGCAGTTGGCACCAAAGAAGTAGTAGAGATTGTAAAGAGAAGTGAAAACAAAACCTCAACTGATTACAATGAATAAGAAAAGTGAGCGGTGAAATTGCAGAAGCGTTTCATCTGGTCAATGACATGAAAATAGCTCAAGTAAATGTGGGGATAGACTGGTACCATAGGCCTGCCGTATCTCTACTCGCTCTGTTCTCCAAGATCTTTGACTGTTCACAGAAAAACAAGATTGAAGAAAAAGAAAAAAAAAAAAAGCTTTTAGCTGACAGTCAATATGGATTCCGGAAGGACACGAATGGATCTTATAGACAACTTCAGATGATCAAAAAACAAGTTATTGGGATTTTCATCAACCAAAAGCATTTGACCCAGTAAATCACGGCATCATGGACTGGCTGAGGAGCTACTTAAGCAACAGGCAGCAATTTGTAAAAAGTCTGGAGATCATGTATCCCATAACAGGTGAACAACCTCTGCCCTTGGTCCTCTTCAACGACTTGTGTATCCAACATCATGAAATGATGATGATGATGACACAAACATCTATTGCGCTGGGGACAATTTACAGCAGCTTATGGAAACCAACAATCGCCACAGAAATGAATTTAATGTAAAACCAAACTGCCAACAACAAAATCATTTTTCAGGTATAAATCAAAGTGAAAATTGACAATGGTATGAAAGAAAGAGTTTCTGAAGGAAAATTCCTGGGCGTGACTGTTGACAATACAAAGCTGCTGGAAATCACACATGAATTAATCATGTAAAAAACACAAATGTCAAAGGTTATTGCAACTCTGAGGAAAGCAAGAAGCATTCCCAACTCCAAATACCTACATATTGCCATATCGGAACGACTGTGTCGAAATACGGGGTAACGCCGAATAAGTCAAGCAATAGGAAAAATAACAAGGAGCATACAAACGCACTTTTTATGGTATGAGGAAAAACAAGACAAAACTGACTACACACAGGCAAAAAAGGAATCTGAAAGTGTATCTACTTTTGTTTTATTGATTTATGTGTTGAATTATTGATTGAACGGATTAGGGTGGGAATCTAAACAGCTCTGCTTCCTCCTACTCGAGCATTCTTTGTCGTTGGGGTTTGTGGGTTGTTTGTTTCAGTGACTTAGATACGGCACTTTATAAAGTGGTGTTTTATTTGCCTATTTTCATGTTTTAAATAGGTTCATGAAAATGAACATATAACAACAACAACTTGTTCATGGCCAATATTTCAATTCATGACCGCCTACCATCCACAAAGACCTGCTCCTCGCGGTCGGTGATGCTGAGCAGGTTCCCGTGGAGGTGTTGGCAGTTGGCTTGCGCCTCCTGCCAGGTCTCGGTGGGCTGGCGGATCATCAGATAGCAGAAGTCGTTGGTTGGGTTGTTCAGCCACCAGCCGCATTTCTGAGTCCAGACTGCGAGCCAGATAGCGTAAGACAGCGCAAGACAGCGTAAGACAGCGCAAGACAGCGCAAGACGGCGGCAGTGCGGGACACCTACCCGTCTGGCCGACTAATGGTGGCAGCTGTGGAGGCCCTCCGCGCTTGGCTGCAGAAAAAGGGGAGCGAATATTAGCAAATGCTTCACGCATCCAAAAGGGGCGCTCGGGAGGGACGTTTGCACCTGTTTTGCAGACCGCTGGGAGTCTCACGTGGCAATTATAGGTTCTGTACAGGTATTTCTTGGCTTCCAACAATGAACAGTCACCAGAGGGGTAGTAGGCCGTTTTTCCGTAGTCCTGCGGATGAGATTTTGGACAGAACTTTAGCGTGTTGCATTCAATGTGGTCATCTTCCCGCCGCATTTCCTCACTTGCAGCGTTTTCGTACCTTCTCTCATTAAAGTTTCACTTTGGTTGTTGGGTTCACTTTGTCAGTCATAGTAGTATGAACATTGCAATAAAACATTGTGCCCGCCCTGGCAACCCAAATAAATGTCTGGGAAAAACATGCACAAAGCAACTAACCCTGTCAGTCAAAGTAGTATGAACATTGCAATAAAACATTGTGCCCGCCCTGGCAACCCAAAAGGTGCACAAAGAAACTAACCCTGAAGACCTAAAGACAAACCCGAGCCACCGTCCAGGATATATCATCTTAACCGCCTCCTCTCTAAAATCTGAGCGCCAATACTTTGTAAGCGGCTGCCCCATGCCTCTAGAGAAGACGGATGGATGCCTGCAACATGACTTTTCCAAAGGCCTTCAGCAATCCACTTACAGAAGCTGTTCTGTCAGTCCACTCGTAGTTGTTGCCCTTCTTCTTTTCTCCCATCCAGGTATCATAGTGACTTGAATGATCTTGATGAAAGGAAGGAGAACAACAGCTTCAGGGCAAGAAGAGCTTCACCCAAATCACGACTGTGGCGGTTCTTCTTGGTGCTCACCCACAATGAATCGGGCATCTCGCTCAGAGTGTATGCTCGTCAGGTGGCCTCGCCGGGCGAGACAAAACTCCTCGCCATCCTCCCAAGTTCTACGCGTCGGGTCAAAAAGATAGCAATCATCGCCGTAAAGGAAGTTGCCATCGTCGCAGTCGGAAGCTGAGGCCACAAAGAAAAACATTGAGGAGGAAAGCACGACGAGATGGTTAAAGCGCAAATAAGCGTGCTGCAACTCACTCTTCATTACAGCAGTAACACTAGAGGAGGTACACGGTCCCTCCGGGCAGCCTGGAAAAAAAGACCCGTTTGCGCATCTCACCTTTCATCAGCAACGTGACCACGGACGCGCAGACTTACTCTGCGGCCGTTTGCACATGTAGGCCAACGAGGAAGCGCAGGAGCCAGACCTCCACTTCCCAGGCAAAAGATAAGCTCCTTGGTTGACGTAGGCGCAGGACGCGACGTCGGCGCTGTCGGTAGATTATAAAAAGGAACATTTTCCTATTTTTCCTTGAGTGCTCGTTCTCAAAATTGGTTCCAGAACCTTTACGCGTGTCCGCCTGAAAACAGCATGCGGAGATGTGACTTCTTACCTTTTAATTTGGTCTGAGGCCCAGTTGGTGTATGTCGTTGTCTCGCCATCGGACCAGGTCAGCTTCTGGCTCCCGCCTTCGAAGTCACACAAGATCTTGTCGCATTTCTGGGGGGCAAAAAAGAAAACAGTTCCAGTTGTCGCTGTCGAGTCCACGACTGCTTCCGTCTCACCTGGTTGGAGAGTCCCAGCCAGAAGCGGGTGTTGCCCATGGTGCCCTTGACAAAGTCCTCCTCGGCCGAAGAGGTGATGGAGAGCAGGTCGCCGCCCTGCCAGACGCAGTGGTGCCGGGCCCCCAGCCAACCGTTGGGCTCCTCCACCTTCTTGTAGCAGTTGGTGCCGTGCTCGACCCACCCGGGAGCACACTTGTTGGCTGAAGGCACAATTTGGGGATCAGGCGAACAGAGCAGAACACATTGATGGAACACTTGCATGTTTTTATTCTGTGCTCTTCATTGGGGGCATCTGAACCAAATGCACGAGGATTCTGTCAGGGGTGGGGTGGGAGATGGGGGGGCCAACGCCCATTGTTGCTTTGGCCCCTTCCAAAAACTTGCCTGTCCTTCATTTTTGGGTCCAGCCAGCGCCATGCAGCAAAGTGGAGCTGCTGATTGTTTGCATAAAAGCATCACTTACGCCTGCCAAGGATTGCACACAATGGCCCCAAAGTGATGATACTAAGCTTCAGATGTACAGTGGGGCAAAAAGTATGTCGTCAGCCACCAATGGTGCAAGTTGTTCCACTTAAAAGATCCCATCATCATCACCCTCAGCAATTACCCCACCCACCAGTTACGCACGTGTGGCAGGCATATCGATGACCAATGAGCTAAGCTCAAATCAGGTCATCGCACATTTCACCACTGGAGGGTGCTAAAGCACAACGCAACTCAATCGAATGGAACACTTCTTAGCTCAAGAAGCCCGCCCGCCCCCCCTTCCTTATATCAAAGTACAAAGCCAAGCAAGCAAGCCAGGCCTGACTGAATGTTTCATGGAGAAGGGCTTTTAAACTGCGGCCTCAATCAATTAATCAATCCTAATAAGCATGGACTCTTAGGGGCAAATGCAATTCTTCAGATGCGCCCTGCGGTTCACTAGGAGAAATGAACACGCATTGAAATCAGAGTCTCATAAAATCAATTTTGCAATCTTTGAAAACATTATGCCGACACATTTTGATGATGCACAGCGATATTATGAACTGCACAACTGTGTTGCAACTTTTTGGTGTGTGATGATGACAGACCAGACACGAAGGTGTATTATTAATAATATAATTACAATTAATATAAGATAATGATTATAATTATTTAGATCATAATAACCATGATTTTTTTTATAACAGAGGTGCTAAGAAATATCTATTGTATAAAGGGGCTGTAAGAAATGATTGCTAATACTCTATCAAGGACTGTCAGAAACTATTAATAATAATGACTAATAAAGATGAATTATTATTCATTATAATTAGCTCATATAAATCATAAAAATATTCGTATCATAGGGGCGCCAAGAAATATCTTGTCCATATACACATGTGCATAATATATTGTATAGAGTTTCAATAGAAGTTCTTGTGTCTTATTGTCATTCTGTGTCTTAAACCCTAACGGTGCAACTCATCTAAGTGTCACAAAGTCCAATCAGCCGCTCCTGAATTCCAAGCGTGCCCATGTTTTAGGAATAAAAACATTTTTTAAAAGAACAGAGCGAAAGAAAAACAAAAGTAAACAGGGAAAAAAGAGATGGAAGGAAAAGCCCAGTAAAAACACATTCGGCTTCCAAAATAAAAGGGCCAATTTTAGATTGGATATTTTGAAGTTATATGCTCAACTTCAACACGTCATCCTGACAGCCAGTGCGCACTTAAAATTCACAAGCGGGGCTCGTAAGAAAACGCAAAGACACTTGACTCAACGGTTTTAGCTCGTCATTTCAAAGTCAAGTTGCTCGTATGTTCGGACACAACGGCTTCCCACATAGTGATGAAAATGATGATAAAGGCAAGCCTCGATAACAAGAAAGGTCCGGTCCGGGAGAATTGACGTACACAGCAACTACATCAAAGTGTCCGAATAATGAAGATTCTTCAAAGTTCCTCAAAGTTTTTGTTGTCCAAATGTGTGATATTGCAATGATTTTTTTTCTTATCTCAGGCACCGTAATGTTAGAATATAAGCAGATGCAGTCATGCTAACTCACAGTACAGTACATTCCAGCTCTTTATTGTTGTTTCAATGGACTAAAGATACTAATTGCTTACCTGAAGCACATGTCCAAAATATGGCCATCTGGAGAAGAACACGGTTTAGTTCTTTCCACATGTTGGAGGAAAATCTGAACCCCTCACTGAGGGTCGCAACGATTGCAGTCGGGAGGAAAGAAGTCTCTCTCAGTAGATTCTAGCCAAGAAAAGAATGAACGTTCCGTGCACCCTGCTCTGAGGCAGAGGCTGGCCACGCCCACACGCCGCCGTACGTCAAACACGTCACCTTTGATGCTAGTCATCTCAAAGCACTCTCAAGCGACGTGGGGAGTTGCGCGCGCGTGTGTGCATAACCAAAAGGATAAAAAAAAAAAAAAAAAAAAAAACCCTTTGATTCCTTTAGTTTTTGTGACTTTGTAAATGTTCTGCACGTGAACAACAGCGAAGAGCAGTCAACTCGTTTAACAGTAAATACAAATAATAAAATCCAAGTATATGAAAGCAAAACTGTTTGCCTGAAAATATTCAAAAGCATGTCGTACGTCTTCCCACTCCTCTTTTTCAACGATCGGATGACTGCCTGCAGAGAAAGTGGAGGTGGATATATGCTCGATATCAATTTTCATTATTAAATTGAAGTATATGTTGAATGAAATTAAATAAAAAATTTGAATTTTGCATCGATTTTGGCTGATTTATTGCATTTTTAAAAACTGCGTACTTTATGAAACACCCTATATTATGTTTGTACCTAGTATCTATACAAAGTCATAATTTAGATGACGTTCACCTTGTTTTTGCTTTTTATTTTCATGTGTCTTCATTTGATTGATGAGGTTTAAATGTTTGAAACAAATAAATTCATTCAAAAATGCATTCATTCAAGTCATGAAGTTCTTGGCCGACGCCTCATCACCCACGCTCCTTTGGCTTTGTTGCGGAGGAGTCGTCACAACAATACATTTGTTTAACAAGGGCACAAAGACAAATAGTTGTTCACGGGCCAAACTGATAATAACAACTAAAAAGTATCCATTTAGGGACAGAATTCCCCGCATGAGATGTCTTGGGAGGGCTCGAACGGCGTGGCTGCGCGCTAAATAAACGTCCAGAAAAATGGCAAAGAAAAGTCAGTTTAATAAATAATGTAAGTTTTGAAAACAAACATCTTCTTTCCCGTTCACTGCAGGTCACAATGGGGACACCGACTGGCATTTTTGTGGACGATCGATATTCAGCAACAAAAGGAGAAAACAAAAATCCACTGATCGACCGATAAGGTTGACTATTTCCTTGATGACCTTGAGGTCGACATACCGGTCCAGAAAGGGGGCTTGGGAGCAGACACACAAACGGCAACACTTCTTGTTACTTATGATTCACCTGCGTGAGCTGGCCCCGCACCCCACGCAAAATTCAAGAAAAACACTTTGTTTCGTTTGTGCTTCATTTGTGCTGGTTTATGCTGTAAAAAAATGTTTTGCTGCAACGTTTTTGTAGTTATGAGAAATTATTTCATAGGTCATGCAGATTTCACCCAGACCCCCCCCCCCCCCCATCTACTCCAAATGAACCCAAAATGGCTACCGCTCGACTGTGCTCCAAAAAACTTTGTAGGTTTTCTTAGCTATTACTTGAATTTAATTTCGATCGTGACGTTGACTGGCAAAAGGACCCAAAATGGTACCGTTCGTGTGTGCTGCTTTGTGCCGTAAAAACGTTCGTTTGAGCTGCTACGGTTTTGTAGCGATGAGACATTTAATTTCTAGCGATGACGTCACCGCATGACGTCACCGCATGGCGTCGCCTATCGCAAGCTCCTGGAATGCCACTGACGCAGGACGAACTTTAGCTCAATATGTTGCTTGAAATCTTCTACCTTGAAACTAGATCAAGCCCAAAATAAGCACCAAGAAGGGCGTGGATCGATGTGTTCTTTGTATTCCTTACAAGTGTTCCCGTTTTGTTGCAAGTTAAAAAGTCGAGAGCAGGTGAGCATCGGAAATGTGTCTGTTTAAAGAAGCAAAATGTCGCCATCTGTCTGTGGCTCAAGTCCACTGCATTAAGGATCCGTCGTCATCTTGACACTCAAGCAGGGCCGGTTCTAGTAACGCACATAAGAGGGGGCAGTCAGAAACGTGAAGGGGGCATGTTTTTATTTTCCGTACACATTTTTAACACTGTTAGTGTTTTCTTCACGGCAGTTTTTAGCTGTGTGTCCAGATCTCAACCTGGAGAAGTGGATTGCACTCTGTCAGGCCTCTACACTAAGACCTGTCCAGCTTGGGTGTCCCACCTGAAGATTAAAGCTTCTGCTGGTATTGCTCTTAGGTTCACTGAGGCACGCAAACCACCTGACCATAATATGGTGGCACTCTCTCCGGGGGGGGGGGGGGGGGGGAACATATAATATGAATGTTATATTAACTCATTTTTGAGTTGTCGTTAATCATTAGTTATATCGCGCGTGGGTCATTACGACGAGTTTGGTGGAGTTTTTACTGCTTCTTCCAACTCCTACCGCGCTGACTAACTTGACACTCTCTGGCTGCGTCTTGCCTCATTTGCATACTCACACTGATTGGATGTTTACGGAGGGGCGCGGAGTCCTGACAGCAGGCTGTGTGAGGACACACACTGCACCGACATGAGAGAAGAGAGGGGACATCGGTTTGCCCCTGCGTAGAGCCGGCACTGCTCCAAGTACCACCATAATGACCAATATTAAAGTGCAGTAGCGTGGTAGGTCTAAGTGTTCATGAAAATAGTACTTAGTCAACAGTATTATGTATATGAGCCACATGACATGTGGCAAATTGTGTTTGTGTTACTTGTGTCCTGGAGATGTCCAGCAGCCAAGTGCTCGTCAGGAGTGGAGGAGCTCGCTTTTGCAGCAGGACAATTCACAGCTTCCCCACATCAAGGAAGAAGAGGAAATTGACATCAGCAAGTTGCCACTACCTGTTGTGAAGAGTGAAGAGGAGGAGGAACATCCCGCTCACTTCAAAAAAGAGGAGCATCTCCACATTGAGGAAGAGGAGCAAATGGACGTCAGCAAGTTGCCAGTGATTGTGGTCTCTGTGAAGTGTGACGATGATGAAGATGAAACACCCCAGTGGCCGCAGATTAACCACGAGAGCCCAAGTGGAGGTACACTGCCGAACAATCTGTTAGCGCCGCTGTCGGACACCGATGGCATCGAAGAACCTTTGAGGGATGGCGCAGATTGCGAGGACAAGCAGTTGAATTGTGGAGAGGAGGAGGCAGCTCCTAAAAAGAAAACTTCTCACACACGTAAATGTCACACAGCTGAAGAACATTTCAGCTGCTCAATTTGCGGGAAAAAAATTGCTCAAAATGGACCCATGATTAGACACATGAGAACACACACAGGAGAAAACCCTTTTAGTTGCTTAACTTGTGGTAAGGCGTTTTCTCTCAAGGAATATATGAAATCACACGTGAAAAAACACACAGGTGAAACCCCCTTTGGTTGCACATTTTGTGGCAAAACATTTTCTCAAAAGAAAACATTGCAATCGCACATGAGGACGTACACTGGAGAAAAACCCTTCCGTTGCTCATTGTGTGGTAAAAAATTTGCTCTCAAGCTAAACGTAGTCAAACACATGAGGACACACACGGGGGAAAAATCCTTTCTTTGCTCAACATGCGGTAAAACCTTCTCGGAAAGGCATCGTCTAGTATCGCACTTGAGAACGCACACGGGAGAAAAACCATTCGCTTGCTCGACTTGCGGTAAGACCTTCTCACAAAGGCATCATATGGCGTCACACGTGAAAACACACACAGGGGAAAAACCTTTCGTTTGCTCCGTTTGTAGTACGGCGTTTTCTCGAAAAGTCAATCTCGAGATACACATGAGAACGCACACTGGGGAGAAACCTTTTCGTTGTTTAACTTGTGGTAAAACGTTCTCTGTCAAAGCAACCATGGTCAAACCCATGAGAACGCACACAGGAGAAAAACCCTTTCATTGCTCTGAGTGTGGTAAAAGATTCACTCAAAAGGTAAACATGGTAATACACATGAGATCTCACACTGGAGTGCAATAATTTTGTTGATCCGCAAAAACAGTGGGAAAAAACGTGTTTTTCTTCAACAGTGTCAATTCAGATGCATTATTTTTTTTTGTTATGTTTAGCTTATGCACTTGATTTTCTGGTTGTTCCACTGTGAGTTATAGTCTGGCCCACTTTCTGGGTCAATCTTAGGACCCATTCTTTTTACATTTTGCACGCTTCACCTCAAAGATGACCTCAGCAAATTTGAAGGGGTCCCACCATTTGTGTGCAGCTGGGCCCCAAATTTGCATTTGAGCTCAGAGCTACAGTACTTATATATTTACCCATCATTTGGATTTGGGATGATGTAATATTTGCCTTTATTCAACTACTTAGATCTATATATTTATCTCAAATTGGAAATGCTGTTTTATCTAGTTTTTTTTTTTAGTTATTTTGAATGGCAATGACATTCTGTTTTGAAAATGACCATCTTCAAGAAACATGGATGTCAGTAAATGTGACTCATGGGTTTAAAAAAACAAAAACGTTTGTACCCTTTGTATTTAAGTGTCCTGACAGCAATCATTTCAGACCACTAGATAACACTAGTGCCCTATTATAGTTCGTAAACGCTATAAGGTGACGACGTCGAAGAAGACTAAGACAATACCGACGAAGAAGAAAAAAACACAGATATACACGGATAGTTTATGCTATGCTACTTTGGGTTTCGTGCATACCGCGCGGCTAAGCTAGTGGGGGCAAGAAATCTAGTGATGCCTGAACATAGGCTTGCACACAATGCTGTGTAGTGACAAGGAAACCAACTGAAAGGAATATTAGTCATGGTTTAATACTTGTTTTTATTGATTTTTATCCATTATTAAATCTTGACAGCTTTCAGTCTACACGAGCCAGGGTACCCTACATCTACATGGAATTATGTATGTAAAACTTTGACTGAATATATATTCAAAAACATCCTTGCCGTCTTGACCTAAAGAGTAAAATAATTTAACAATATATCTCTAAACATTGCCTTTGAATGGAAGATTGCCCCCGCCAAGATGTCATCCACGCAAGATGTCGCTTAGCTGTGCTGCTACATTCCACCGGTATGTACGTAGACTCGACGATGTCTATCTTTGACTCGCTGGCCGGTTCACTTTTTTGTAGGTGAAAGGTCGCACTGCCTAAGGCTTCTGGGCACCCACAACAATAGTTGAAGGTTCCAGCAGAACATCAAAGGCAAAAGTTTATATCCGAATAATTTGGACTGTCCATTTGTCGTCATGGCACTGCTCAGAGGTAAATAAGCTTCAATATTAAGTCAATGGGATCAGCGGGTCTGAATTTCTGGGCATGAAATTAAGGCTTTGTTTGACAATTTTGTGTCGTGATTTAATACACGATGTCCATAAAGATGTGGGGATTGATATATATTGTTGGATTGGTTTCTCTTTTGGTCAGATTCGTTATGTTGAAAGTTGAGGTCACCTCAAGAAGACAGTATATTAAAAAAGTTGTGGAACACAAACCTAAATAGTCTCACCAGAGATTATTAAACATCAACTTTACCTTAAAAATGTCCCCATTTAACACCCCCCCCCCCCACCCCCCACCAAAAAAAACAACATTAGAATAATAAATGATTACTGTACCTACCCTAAATAGTTCCTGGTGCTAAACTCTGTTCCCTCTTCCATCCCCACTGATTCAACTGTCCTTTGAATCAGGTGTGTTGGAGAAGGGTGACATTGAAAACATTTGGGACTCCAACCCACCAAGACCTGACTATAATGTTTAAGTCTGATCTTGTTTATTGTAAAACAGATTGATTGAAACTTTGCTTCCCAGGTGTATTCATTGTAGCCGCCAAGCGCACTCCGTTCGGCACCTACGGCGGCGTTCTGAAGGACCACAGTGCAACGGACTTGGCTGAGCATGCGGCCAAGGCGGCCCTTGCTGCAGGGGGCGTGGCTCCCGAGCTCATTGACAGCGTCATCATGGGGAACGTCATGCAGGTACGTATTTAACCCCTCCAGATTCTAACCGCGTTCAATTGGAATGCAATGTTTCAATTCTTTTTAGAGCTCAGCAGACGCTCCCTACATCGCACGCCATGTTGGTCTCAGGTGCGGAGTTCCCATCCCGGTCCCGGCTCTCACTGTCAATAGGCTGTGTGGATCTGGTTTCCAGTCTATCATCAATGGGGCTCAGGTGAGAGCGACTCCAGAACACACCTTAGGCTGAAATGACTAAACTGTGTTTTTGCATAATTACTCTCTCTGGATACTTCATTACACATATTTACACAAACAAATGAGTGATTTGCATAACCACTAAACCTTGGCATGCATGAAAATAATGTTTTGATTTGAAAAAAAAAATCAAACGATGTAATTTTGTCCATGTCTACGGTACGTTGTACATTTGTGCATACAGACTACAAAGTTATCTACAGTTAAATTATATTGTTTATAAGCCCCAAATTAACATCTCCCCAAAAAATATATTAAAATAATTTTAATAAATATGTATGTCATTTTATTTGAACTACTGAATCAATTGACTTGTTCACAATGTTCATAAGAATCAAAAGATTTCCGTCCATTACCCGCACATATTGAAAATCTACACACACCCTGCTCACATGCAATGTTTTTATGATGTAACAAAATTGGACTAAAATAAATCATTTCAAAACTTTTGCCACCAGTCATGTGACTTGTAACCCACACAACCCAATTCATTTTTTTCCCAGGGTATAAAAAAACCCCATTGTGGTTCCATGTGTGTTTTTAGGAGATTTGTGTGAAAGACTCTGAGGTGGTACTATGCGGTGGTTCGGAGAGCATGAGCCAAGCTCCCTACGCTGTACGCAATATCCGATTCGGTACAAAGTTTGGATTCGATCTCAAGGTTTGATAAGTCATTTTATGCCACTTTTTTGAAATTTTTTTATAATAAAGCTTACTTGTTCCTTGATTGACAGCTGGAGGACACTTTGTGGGCAGGTTTGACCGATCTCCACGTAAAAATCCCGATGGGCATCACGGCAGAAAACCTGGCAGAGAAATACAAAATCACAAGAGAGGATTGCGACAATTACGCATACCAGACGCAGCAAAGGTGGAAAGCAGGTTAGAGAAGCCTGCAGGCTGCCAATTCACATGCACACAAATGTTCAAATCCATAATTTTTTCCCCCCCCCTCAGCTCATGAGGCTGGCCACTACAATGCAGAAATTGCTCCTATTGACGTGAAAGCAAAGAAAGGCAAGGTGTCCATGGCTCAGGATGAACACCCTCGTCCTCAGACCACAATGGAACAGATGGCCAAACTGCCAACCGTCTTCAAGAAGGGAGGCGCCGTTACTGCTGCTAATGCTTCGGTCAGTCCTCACCAAGACCTCAACCCTACAAAAAGATGATGTTTGTTTGAGATGAAATACGCTGCTGCTCCTTAGGGCGTGTCAGACGGCGCTGCCGCCGTGGTGATTGCCAGCGAGGATGCGCTCGGTCAACACAAGCTCACTCCGCTGGCCAGAATTGTGGCCTATCATGTGTCTGGCTGCGACCCGAGTATCATGGGAATTGGTGAGTGGTGCTAACTGTTACACTGTTTGTTTGAAATAAGAATAAAGAAGCTAGTAAAACGGTTTTAATGACGCAGGCCCAGTTCCAGCCATTACCGAAGTGCTCAAAAAAGCAGGACTGTCACTCAGTGACATGGATTTAGTGGAGGTCAGTATATTGTTGCCATGCTTTTCCCTTGCTAAAATTAGCCGCTGAGGTTAGCATATTGCTTTGGTAAGTCATGAGAAACGCAAGCTAGCAGCGCTTATCGCACAGGTGAACGAGGCCTTCGCCGCCCAGTACCTGGCCGTGTGCAAGGCCCTTGGACTAGACCCAGAAAAAAGCAACGTCAACGGAGGCGCTATCGCCATCGGACATCCCCTGGGAGCTTCGGGGGCTCGCATCACCGCTCACCTGGTTCATGAGCTCAGGTAGCATGGTCATGCCAATATGCGCTGTCGTTGGGAGTTATTTCATCTGGCCTTGAATGATTTATTTGGGGTTTTTTTTGGCGGCAGGCGACGAGGCGGCAAGTACGCCGTGGGATCGGCTTGCATCGGAGGCGGTCAAGGAATCGCCATTGTCCTTGAAAAGTGCTGAGTTTGCTCCAGAATCGCTAAGAAGAGGAAAGCCAAAATGATTCAGTCACATGATCACATTCATACAAATGCTGCCTATACTATACACACCACAATGCATTTTTATTTCTAAGCATCAATGAATGATTGATTGAGACTTACTATCAAGGTTGTGGTTTTCTGTTAACCATTTGCAACATCAGTCTATTGTCTTTGAGAAAAATAATGTATGATATATGTTGCAGTCCAGTGTTGCCTTCCTTTAATACGTTCATCACATAACTATTATGGGCAATTTCTCACATTAAAATCCATACATGGCATGCTTATGTATAAATAATATACATTTGCCATGTATTTCCATCAATCATTTGTACTTGACATCTCATATTTTGTTAATTGATCGAAATAAATTACATTTTGGAAGTATCTTTTGTGATCTATCCAAGTTCGAAAGCTCGACATATTGAAATTATGAAATGGTTGAGGGAAAGAAAAAAAAAAAAAAACCTTTTTTTTTTTTACCACACGAGCTCATTCTTTTTTTTTTTTTTTTCTAAATAGAAATGTTAATGCAGAATAGCGGGGGAAAGGTTACGGTACACGTGGTGTAAGAACAAGCTGTAGAAAAGTCAGATAAATACAAATAAACATACGCTTGATCACAAAAGAAAAGCAAATCTGCGTCACTTCTTTACATGTGTATTACACAATGCCAGGTTTTTATTTCACTAAAATTGGGGTCGAAGGTTTTTCTACAAATTTTAATTTCATCCACAATATCATTATTCATTTATGATCATTTCAATCATCATTTAATATCAACATTAAATGATAATTTTAGATTTAAATTAAAACTGTTGGCACAATTATTCTTCCATGACCAACAACTTTTCCTGAATCATTTTTAAAAGTCCTCGTTTACAGGTAAAACTACAAAGACCAGAAACGCTTAATAACTACGTCATCACGCTGCGTTGCTATATCCGTCACTTACCCGGATGTCGCTCTTTTCTTTTTAGCCAAGGTAAGGCTTCATCGCATTCGTGTGACTATACGAATAAAATCCATCCTAATCGACGTTAACGAAGCAATGCTATGCCATTTAAAGACGACATAATGAATCTATGATCTTAGAGGATGCGCCGCATGTTGATATTACTCGTTCATACGCCATGATGATGAGAATATTCAGCTAAAGCCATCGGTAGCCAAAGGCCGCCAGCTAACAGCTACACAGCTACACGTTGGACAAGTGGCTAACAGAAACGTGTCGACAGTGCTTGGTGTCGTTCAGTCTTTGGTTTATTAAACATACACGTGTCGTCCATAGATCCAATAGAAGGTTTTGTGTCATTTATAGTCGCTACTTTGCGGCTAGCAGCTAAATTTGAAGATACCGCGGCTTGCTCATTAGCGTGGCTTGGGCAAGTCGTCATTTCTATAGTGGTAGCATTACGGTAATGGAGAGAGAGAAGTCTTTTTTTTTAACTAGTCGTTTTTATTCTAAACGTGTAGACAACTGTGTGTTACCTTTGTCAGATGGCAGAGGGAGACGCAAAGCCGGCTGATGCCAAGCCAGCGAGGAAGCCGCACAAGAGCCGTAACCCGGAGATTGCCCGGGGCATCGGCCGTTACTCCCGTTCGGCGATGTACGCTCGCCGGGCAATGTACAAGAGGAAGACCAAGATGACCGAGACTAAGGTGAGGGGGGGGGGGGCCGTCGACGTGAATCCCTGCCGCCAAACGGTGAATGAATGACACTAACGTGTCTCGCTATCAAGGTGGAGAAGAAGCTCAAACCCCGACCCAAAACCACAATTGTCAAGACCGTTGGCGGTGACAAGAATGGAGGCACACGTGTTGTCAGGCTGCGCAAGATGGTATGGACTACACACTGCACCAGAACTTCTCAAATGGCACCTGTATTTAAGCCATACCTGAGCGATTCCTTTTTTTATTTTTATGTAGACAGACATCTGACTTGTTAGCAACACGCTTAAAAAGTACTGGTGTATAAAGTTACATACAGTTAAGATGAGGACATTAATATACTGAGTTTCGACGACTTCCTGGCTTTGGCTAACGTGGATCTTTTTCCAGCCCCGGTACTACCCCACCGAGGACGTCCCCCGCAAGTTGCAGAGCCATGGTATAAAGCCTTTCTGCCAGCATAGAAGGAGGCTGCGCTCCTCCATCAAGCCGGGCACTGTCCTCATCCTGCTCACTGGGCGTCATCGTGGGAAGGTAGGATTTCTGAATACATGCCGTGCCACTTAGTCGGCCACTTTTTTTAGACTATCATTTGTGTCATTAAGTAGCAAATGAATATCCCAAATAAAGGATTTTTCTCTTGCTTCTTGCAGCGTGTGGTTTTCCTAAAGCAGCTCGGAAGCGGTCTGCTGCTCGTCACCGGTACGTCCTCCGTTTGTAGCGTTAGTTTTGAATTACAGGTGTACAACCACTAATTGCTCCCCTCATTTGTTTCAGGCCCCCACGTCTTGAACAGAGTCCCCCTGCGCAGGGCTCATCAGAAGTTTGTCATTGCCACCACCACGAAAGTGGACATCACCGAGATGAAAATCCCCGAAACGCTCAATGACGTTTACTTCAAGAAGAAGAGGCTGAGGAGACCCCGTCACCAGGAGGGGGAGATTTTTGACACAGAGAAGGAGGTAAATTAACCCTGCTGGGGTCTGGTTTGTTCCAAGAACTTGTGGACTGATTGCTAATGACATTTTCTCCCGTGTGTAGAAATACGAGTTGTCCGATCAGAGGAAGGAGGATCAGAAGGCTGTTGACTCCCAGCTCTTGCCACTTATCAAGAAAGTTCCGCAGCTCAGAGGATACTTGCGTGGTACCTTTGCCTTGTCAAACGGCATGTTTCCCCACAAGCTGGTTTTCTAAGTGCGTTAATAAAAGTTGATCATACACAGCCACTCTGTCTGGACATTTATTTTACATTTTAAATCATTAACTGATTAATAATTTAAAAGTACACACTGAACAGGCACTGAATGCGGAGCATCATATCATTTAAAAAAAGACATTTAAATGTAACAGACAAAAATAAATACATGTTTGTTTTGTTTTTAGATGGCCACATTAGTTTAATCCTCAGAACAAAAAAGTAGAAAGCACAAAAAGGCAGCGTCCTCAGCCACACCTTGGAATGGATGCCTTTGTTGAGTCAATAACTGTCATAGTTGTAATTGTGTGTGTTACAATGTTGAGTGAGCTCTTAGCCAGATTTGAAGAGCAGGATGGCCACCTGGCCCAAGTAGAAGTAGATGAAATGTTTGGTCTCGTGAGTCACGTAGCTGCCAAAGTTCCTTCCCACGATGCAGTGCCAGGTCGGGTTGTATTTCTTGTCAAACTCCTGTCAAGAAGAAGACGACAAAGCACAACCGGTGCACTTAAATCTTGCCATATTTTCCGACTAAATGAGCATGGCTACTTTGCACTACAAAGAACCTGTGATTTATGGGACAATAGAACTATTTGGGGACTTTTTAGCCTTTAAAATTTGATCCATTTCATTATTGAGCTGTCGGTATCTCCGAGCGTCAGGCTGGCTGAAATTAAAGTATTGTTTTTATGCATGGTGCCAACAAATCTGCATTACATCATGGTAAGTCAAGTGTGAGTAAATTACATCACAACTTCCAATTCTTACTCGTAACAAATTGAGACTTTTACTCAAATCACAGTATGCCGCTTCTCTCAAATTAACATATTGTTACCTTTGACATGTCAGCGTCAATCATATGAAGCCCATCTAAATTTGATCATTCCAATTTCTGACATTTAAGTTTATTGCATTAACATATCAGGCAGCCTTAAACTGCTCACAAGCCTTAGGTGGGTTAATGCCGCCTTGGTCTGAGTTTGATACCTTCTTGATATAGGCAGCGATGTCCTTCTCGATGTTGTACTTCTCCAGGGCCTGGGTGGCACACTCCACAGCATCCTGCTGCATGTCTTCGGACATGTCAGCATTCTTGATTACTGCTTTTCGATCACCCATGGTCGCCCTGGGAGATGAATGCAAAAAAAAAAACACATTAATGCGTGACTTCATTTTAGTGTCACTGACCAATTTGTCGTTACATAAAGACACGGGGATATTTGGACGTGCTATTTCCACTTGGATTGCATAACTTCCACCATTGGCGGTGTGAGTGGATGCGCGCGCTCAGTTGTTTCTATGGAGACGCCAGAGCGCCATTTAACTTTTTTTATTGTCTTAAACAAAACAAACGGGGGGGGGGGGGGGGGGAACACTCTACGTAGCTGACCTTGTTGACGCCTAAGGCGCGTTCATGCATCAGATGCACACACGACACCCAAAGCAGCATGTTAATAGTAACCCGAGTATATCGTTTGGGATGTCGACATTTTTTTTAAAAGAAGCAATAGTTGGAGGAAAGGTAGCTGCTGCACATGCTAAAATGGGCGAGCTGTTGATTGTACCGCGACATCAAGCTGTGCAGAAGATTTTGTAAATGAAAACAAACCCCCACGCACACTTCGTTCAAACGTATGACTCTTATAAGCAACCACGGTTAATTTTCTTAAATGAACTTACTAGTCTCTTGTTTGGTGCTCGATTAGATTTACACCGAAAGGCCGTCCAGGAGCGTCCAACTCGTGCGAAGTGATGCACAAGACAGTAATGTGGGTGTGTGGTTCTAGGGCGCTGAGGCTGCGTCAAGCTTATTGGCTGATGTCCGGGCAATCGGTGACGTGATTGGCTGACAGCGGGCCGTCTCTCTGGTCTTTCTCCTTGCATTTTATTTCAGACCGTCATGCCTTGCGGCCTACCGTTGCCAGGGAAACCATGAGCTCGTCTTCAACGACAACTGATGTAGTTTCGTCAGGAATATAAATTGAAGTTAAGCATGGCTTGCTCCTTTGAAGTTCTTAATTACGAGTAAAATCACGGAGTTATATTTAGAAATGTTATATATATATATATATATATATATATATATATATATATATATATATATATACACACTATTAGTCATTTCAACACTTTTCTCATCAGTAACAGTACAATGTAACTCGTAAAAATAATTTCATTTTTTTCTCCCATGTCTTTATTTTGTAGCCCTGCAAGACTTTCCTGAGTCCACAAAACATGTTGGTCAAAAGAAAATGATCTTGAGAAATGAAAATTTCTTATATGATTGTTTTACCTACAATAGCCAGTAATTCATTAAAAACACACACACACAAGTTAATCAAAACCCCACTGTAGTACATAATCATCACAAGCAATACTTTAAGCATTTACAATTTAAAACAAAAAAACGGTTTGTCATGTCCTCACCCAATTTAATTCTACAGCACCATTTCAAATATTCACGCAGCTCTTTTGCTAAACCTTGATGACAACAAAACATATTGTACTGTGTACTGCCGGGGCACAAAAATTATGATGAGGACTGGAGGAGGTCTTCACACACACGCGCGCACACACAGACACACACCACACAGACACACACCTATGCATGCTGGCGGATGTGTCACAATAGTCCATTTTCTAGATTTAAAAGCCTTCTTTGTCTTTATTCGCTGCGATCCTTTGGCTCCTTGTATTTGTAGTGGATATAATCAAAAATATCTTTCTCACTTTCCACCAATAGAGGCTCCCCTGCCACACCTACAATAAAGCAACAAAGAGGAACAATTGCTTGTCAAATGGTTTTGGAAACTTTTCTTCATTGGGTTCTCCATGTCTGTATTACATGGCCCCCAGAGGGAACAGCCAAGTGTCATTATTTACATTCGATTTAAATATGTCGTGACTGCTTTTTTTGTTTTTGTTTTTACAAAGTACAATATTGTGGAATAACATTTTTAGTAATAAATATTTGACAATTTATTACATTACATAATGGGGCATTCAACTTTCGAGGTTTTTTTTTTTTCAAGACTCACCAGTGACCCCAAGTGGTCGTATGGTGTATTCATTGAGTGTGAAGCCCTTCTCCAAAGCGTGAGTTCTCATGTTTTTATTGAAGATATCACTCCCGGTGAAATACAGAACACCACAGTAGTACTGGTCCTTGGGGATCAACCTTGAGGTAGTGGGAAGAGGACCGGGTTAATTATATCAAAAAATACACAAGGGAGGGGATTATAAATAATTGTAGCACCTGATATCAATGCGCCTGTGAAGATATTCTTCCTCATCTTCATCTCCTTTTTGCAGCTGACACACTCCCTGCGAAAAACAAGAGCCAATAGATTTGATTTGCGTGTACACGACGCAGAACGTGCGAAGGAGACCAAGCGGCTCACCATGAACTTGGAGTCCCCTTTGGAGAGAGTGTCGGTCACGAAGCCGACGGACTCCAAATGTTCCACCACGGCGTGGAGGAGCTTTGGCTGAAGAACAAGTTTTTAACAATAAACTTACATGTCAGCACCTTTAGCATTTGGAGAACAGGCTTACTTGCTTCTCGGTCTGAGAGGTGAAGTCTGGGTGGGTCAGCAAGATATCAATATCACCGCTCGATGTGGCGCCTGCAAATTTCAAACGGGGGGGGGGGGGGGGGGCTCAGAATCGACAGTGTGTCAAAAGCAGGGGCGACATTTTTACCTCTCCTGTAACTTCCGCAGATTGTTCCGATGTAGTCACCGTTAATCTTTGTCAACTCTTCTAGGATAAGTGCCTGCACAAGAGCACATTTGTTTTCTTGCCTTGAGAACTTGATTAGTCCCCCAAAAGTCCAAATCATTTTGGAGAACATCAACTCAAATCATTTCCATTGTCATCGTTGCAATCAATATCATATTAATGTTCAAATGATTTTATTGGAGGACCCGCTAACACCCCACCTCACCTCCATCTTTTCCATTTCAGCTCTTGGAATCCTTTTCTCAAACTCCTCAAAATACCTGAACAGGATTAAAGGATCCATTTGGCAACTTTTAGATTGAAGCCTAGTTGGCTAATAAATCAGCAAACTTACTTGAGCCCAATCTGCTGATGATGATTAAGCTTGTGTTCTATATTTTTCAAATCTAAACACACAAAAAGCAAAAGGAAATGAACACACAACAAGCAAGAATCTGAAATAGATGTTTGGAGTAAGTTACTTGCTCAACCAACCTTCAAGACTCTTCACGCCTTCTTCGAAAAATTTCCTGGCTGCAGCCGGGCTAAGGTGGACACCAGAGAAAAGCAATTTGTGACTATTTGATTTGTTCTCATTGTATTCAAGTCATTTCTAAAACATACCCGATTCCAGTGACTCGTGTGAGAAAATTAATAGAAGAGCTGGTGTCATCATTTCGAATCTGAAGCGTAAAAAAAGAAATAAAGAAACATCTGTCTGTGATAGTTATTGTATTGAAACACAATGAATACCTTTTCCAATTTCCGTAGGGTTCCCGTTTGGAGGTACTCGTCAATCTTCTCAGCTATTTTAGCTCCAACGCCATCCTGTAAATACATTCGTAGCAACGTGAAAACTAGAATGGAGAGGACATCATGATGCAGACATTCTATAAATAATCTATCATGCTAGAGATACCGTTTTAAACATCACAAATGCTGCTAATGATGTCGCAACATCCCTTTTGGCTGCACCTACCAGTTTCTTGGCTTCTTCGCCATTTTTAATCTTTTGGGGGTATTTGGCAATTGTTGAGGCTGCTTTCCTAAAATAAAAAAAGATTGAAAACCAATCCAAAATAAATCCTCCATTCATGATCTTCATTATTATATTACCTGTAAGCGTTGTACTTGTGAATTGCCCTATTGACGTTCTTCTCGTAGTTGGCCAGCTCTAGAAACACAAGATTAAGAGAGTATTAATTTACCATTACTTAATTTACTTAACCATTTAATGCCTAGTAGGTACACTAATCTGTCCCTTTAAATGGGGCGTTTAAAACATGTCTCGAAAGGAAAACCAGACCCGTTTACGATCTAATTTTGGCCTTTATTTCAATCTCTCCAGATTTCATGCAAGTTGCATGCAAACGTTTTTCATACCCAAGAAACACAAAACGTCAGCGTGGCTAGCGTTAGCATAGTTTGCCGATTAGCTTTTCGATCTCACATACCCACAAGGAAGTCTGTTATTCCCTCGTTTAAAGATTCTTGTGGAGCTTTTCGCTTGCTCATGGCTGAATCGTCAACTTTTCAAACGTTTGGTTGTAATTCCAACGAGTTTAGATGCGCGTGTAACACATTTAATGTATATTTAGAGCGCTACTTTATGGCTAGCACGCAGGCTACATGGACAATGACTGAAACAATCGGAGGGCGGGGGGGAGATACATAGAGTGGGCGGGGCTTAGGTGATGACGTGTGCTGCCGCGTTAATTAGGGTTCGTTTAAAAAAATTCATAAAGGTAATAAATATAACAATAAAATAGTAATTAAAAATGTTTTGATTCATAGTAAAAATAACTTCAAAATCACTTTATTATGTCAGTGCTTTTGATACAAAGTGAACAACAGTTTATTGCTGATAAAAATCTTCGTAGAAAATAAAGAAAAAAATTTCAAATTGAAATTAAACTGTTTTTTTTTCCAATTTGTAACCTTTCATGATCTGAAGAGCTCAGCCACCATACGAGTCCACAATACTATAACTAGCTCTTTATCAAATAAATATTCACGTAAGACAAATGAAAATGAAAGAAGTTTAGCAACAGTATTGTTAGAATTTAATTAGTCTTAGATTAACCTAATGGCTATACAATATTTACCACAAATGTTTGCAGTAGTCATTCTTTAAATATATGAGATTGCATTACTCTCAACAAGATCATAAGATCCAGTACCAATATGGATATTTTTGTCCTTCTGTGACGGACATAATTTGCCACATTTTAGGATTAAAAAAAAGGATACACTTTTCAAACCCTATCATTATACTATAGCTTACAGGATCCAGTGTAATGTGGCATAATTTAACAGTCAAGTCAAAATCAACAAGCGGATGTTCTCTTTAGGCGTTAGGAATTTGTTTTGACGTAAACTTTATCTCTGGAAAAGATTTTGATGGCTTCCTCCAACTCTGAAAGTCTATTATCGAGACGAGCGCGGCGCGAGCGAACGCTCAGATTGTCTGCTTTGAGAGGAAGCAACAGCAGCTCCGTCACCAGGGTGTGATGGCCTGTGGAAAGAAAAAAAAAATTTGTGAATGACTGAATATGTTTGTATGCTTCAAACCCATTTAAGTTTATTTTAAAAAACTTATAGAAGAAAAACCTTACGCTCTTGCAGTGTCTTCAGAGTTTGCTGCCTTTCGCTGTCAGCCATTAAGGTGTGACCAACAGGAACAGGTGGAATAAGTTTCTTCCTCCTCTCCTCCTCCTCCTCTTTAAGACACTGCTTCTTCCTCTCCTCTATGCTGTGTGGTGTAGAAGAAAAGGTCATGAGATAGTGTGACCGCTTGGTTGATTCTTCTTCTCGAACATGACTCACTAGTGAGGCACCTGGCCCTTGATAGCGCTGGGCACCGTTTTGTCCTGGAGGTTTGTCAGCGATTGGGACCTTTGCATCGTCTGTCTTGCAGCCCGTGCGTTGTACTTGATGAAATCGATGATCTGGCCTTTCACCTGCAAATGAATACACGATTACCATTTATCACACAGTGCTACAGGCAGGAATTAAAAAAAAAAAAAAAAAAAATCCAGGTTTAGGTCATTTTGGTAGAGCTGTCTTTACCTCTGTATTTAATATACACAAGCTTAATTTTACCAGCCAAAGTAATGAAAACAACAATCATGATTTCTATTATATTGGAATTTATTGACATGAACATCTCTTTCCCAGTGATCTAAATGATTCGCTTTCCTTACTTGCAAATTCTTGTCCTGTTTAGCAGTGTGAGAGTGATGCAAGGTCCCAGCAGCAGGGGTGGACTGTGGTCTTGGTGGTACTTTATTTTTGGAGTGACCCTTTAGAAAGTTTTGACACTCTGGTTTCACAGCTGGACTGGTAACCTGCACAAAACAAAAAGGCTGAATTGATATAGTGCATCAAGTATATAGTAGTGAGGAGAAGTGGGATAGAAGAAAGATGGAGGGTGCTGTCGTAGCTTTTGAACAGAACCTGTAAGTCGTCACCTGTAAATCAACCATGAATTTGGATTGGACATTGCGGTATTTAGTTGAAGTCCACAGAGCTTTGACCGGAACGGAACGAGCCCTCTCAGCTTCCACTTTGCAACGTTTCTGGATTTCCCGAAGTCGCCGCACGTTGTCTTTGTGAAAGTTTAACTCCCGCATTTCTGAGGGACAAAAGATACTGGAAGTAGTGGGCAGCAATCAAACCAAAGGTCAGTGAGTGGGGCTTACTTGGTTTGCTTATCTCCGTGGTAGGAAAACATTCGACTTTCAGGAGTTCCCTTATGACGCCTCTTTGCCCTCGCTCCCAAATGTGGGAAGCGTTGGCGTTGATGCGTGGACGTCGTGCAGAAGCGCAGTTGTTGTAGTAGTCAGGGTGCAGAACAGGATCTGGAGCAAGAGGCCCCGGCAACAGGGTCGATGTACCATGTTTGTTTCCCTCTAAGCGCCCCAGTGCTGGAAAAACAAAGTTCCATCAGTATTCACATAAGTTCCACCAAGCTACTCTTTTCTCCATCCATCCATCCATCCATCCATCCATCCATCCATCCATCCATCCATCCATCCATCCATCCATCCATCCATCCATCCATCCATCCATCCATCCATCCATCCATCCATCCATCCATCCATCCATCCGTGTGAGTGCATCCAACCTGAAGCAGGTCTTTGGTAGTACTGGGGAAATAGCGATGGGTCTGGTGGGATTGGTCCACATATTGATGATGGCCCTTCGCACATTGAAGACCTGTACTATAATGTCCATTAAAAAAACAACAACAAGATCATGCACGTGAATTCCGGCAAACAACACAGAAAATACGATAAATATAAATCATAAACGTTGATGGTTTTGTTGGGCGGAAGTGCGCTTAGAAGTATCTTTACCGCAATGTTATTGTCGAGCGCAGGATTAACGTGAGCCACGCAGCTTGATGACGTTGGTTAGTCTTATCACCATGGCAACGGCTTCGCTGTACGAAGGGCTATAAAAGAAACAAAAGCAAGGAGTTTGTATTCACCGAGGTTTGTATTAATCACGCAAATAATGTTGAGCAAAAACTCAGTAAGTAGGATGAGATGTGACTTGCTTTAAATATGTGTCTTGTTTTGCAGCTGTTTGTTTGGCACTAATGGTTGTCTGCGAGTTCCTTATTAATTGCGTCATATAAGTCCTCCAGCTATAGTTACAATACGTTAGACTTATTCATCGGTATTTTGGACTCAATTTGTTGGAACTTGGCAGCATTTAATATGTTGTGTATTCTCGTTATAGAAATTAACTCACTGCTGCCCTCCAGCGGTGAAGATCGGAATCCACGCAGATAAAAAAGAACCGAAAAATCAAAATGGGAAATAGAGCATCCATGCTATTTCTCATTGAACACAATAACATTTTAGTTGAAATACTTTAAATAACGCAGAAGTTGGATTTTTTTAATGACGTCATGGATAGCATATGAAGTCATTATTTAGTAAAAATGACATCACAGAGATTATTTTACGTCACTGTGCGGAATTGGATTGTTTTCGTTTCTTATAAGCCTTTTCGAACGAATAAAAAAGAATGAAATATTGATTAATAATAACAATTATAATCCCCTACTTGACAAATGATGTATAAAATACAGTAGAATTCAATAAATGTTTATACAGCACTTTCACAACAGCTTTGGCCGTAACAAATCGCTTTACAAATTCCATCTTTAGCCACAATGTCAATGACACAATGGCGACGCCCACAGCAGAGGTCTCGCGTGCGCATGCGCGTTGCCCTGAGCCTTCTCCTTGTCCCACCGTAGCCGCCTTGTCAAACTCTGCAGTCAGCACACATCGCCAGCATTTAAAGGTAAGCACACAATAATTCCATACCACTTGAAAGTTGCGTGCGTTCCCACGTTTTGCATTGCACGCGTTTTTTTTTTTTTTTTTACTGTCAAAACTGGTCTGGTTCGGACATCTAGCTGCTCTGTAATATATCACTTTGTTAAGGCATCCTGCTATTTGTTATCTGTCTATTGACATCCACCACTCTAAATAATTTTAGCCTCCATATTGTCCTTAAAAGCTATTTTTCACTTGTCCAAAGACAGAAAGGTCAATGGCTACGTGCACAGTGGGGGTATGTTATCTCTTGACACTCCCACCACCCCCATACATTTGTAAGTTTGCTGCAGAAATGATCACTCATAATAAAAAGGGTTATATTTCTCACATGCAAAGAGATTGACAGTGATGTAATTTACCGTGGTTAGAATGTTAGGCACTTGATAAGCAAGCTTTTAGTGTAATTTAACTGTGCTAAACCTTATCTAACGCGCACACGTTCCTCCTTTATGTATGCTACACACATTTGGCACCTAATGTGAACGTTTATATTTGTTTTCAGTATGTATAGTTAAATTTATGTGCAGAATGCATTTTAGTATATTATTATACAAGAGTTTTTTTTTTTTTTTTTTTTACAATTATACACATGCACAAAAATACGTATAAAGTTGTTTATTATATAGTTTTAGGTATAAATTATACCGTTTTATATTTATTAAAATTTTATATGTTATATTTGTATTTTTTGCAAGGAAGTAAATGTTGCTTTATTTTTAATTGTAATTAATTATACTTATTCAATTATTTATTTTTTATTGCTTGATTGTCAATTATTTTATGATGTCTTATTTTTTTTACAATATACAACTAATTGAATTTTCCAAACTATTTGAGTATTATCATGCCATCTATCCATTGTCTGTACCGCTTGTCCCCTCGGGGGTTGAAATAGCAAATGCACATGAAGCCACTTAACTGTGTCTTTGGATCCAAGATTTCACCATCTTGCTGTGTGTGTGTGTGTGTGTGTGTGTGACTGTGAGCTACTCATTTCCATTATTTATCAGCATCTTGTTGACCTTTGAGCCCTGTCAAGTAGGAATTACAACAGATAGCACACGAGGGTCAGATGGAGCATGACGCTACAATAGAAACACACAGAAGGACGTTTCAGTCTTTTCCGCGGTTTAGTAACACTGAACCTGGAGGGCTCTTTTTTTTTTTTCCCCATGTGTGTCAGTGTCAGGTTCTCATAGGCACTAAATTTAGAGCAGCCTGAAATGATGAGGTGGGAGGGGCCACCAGACTATCTCATAATTCCTCTTTGTGGTGAACAATGTTAAAAGCATCCCATTTAGGTTCAAGAATAATTCATCCATAGGTGTTTATTAGTGTGTGTGAATGGTTCTTTATTTGTATGTATCGTGCGATCTTCTGGTGAGCAGTCTAGTGAAGGAGCTTACTGGTTAGGGTGAGTGGCAGGGTATCAACCAATGGCACGGCACGTATCGATGAACAATTAGGTATGTCTGTCGTAGTACGCATAAAAATGCTCTGATCCCATGATGCCGATACTGTGTCAGCTGTGTGGACGTTCTTTAAGTTAAACATGGGTGAATCAATTAAAGCTGATGACAAACTCTGCTTTACAAAATGGATGACGTTTAGGGGGTCAACAGACATTTGCAAAACATGGATGTTCAACATGTCAGAAATGACAAGGCGTTTGTTGAAAAAGCTTGATGGAATTGTACAACCTCCGAAACATTCCATTGTCATTATTTTTCACTGTTATCTCACGGTCTTATCACGCCCAAAGTACTTTGCAATATTGACCCCCGCGCGATCATGCAATAGGCCACGGACTGCAGCTGCAACAACAAACACTTGCTAAAGCTCAGGAAAAGTTGCAAAAAATATATACCGTATATGTTTTGCAATGAAAAGAGAGCAAAGGATTGATCTGTTGTTCCTCCTCCAAAGAGGCAATGGTGAAGAAAGGAAAGGGCCGTACGACGCAGCAGGACAAGGCAGGGAAGAAAAACCATGCCGCTGCATGTCATCATGAGCCCAAGGGACTCGGTGAGTGCAGGGACAGACGCCAGAATCATCAGGGTCCTAAAATATCCAGCTGAGAATATTTGGATGGAAGAACTCGTCGGTTATGAAAGCAGGGAAAGGAAGTGAAAGAAGCGATGATGATGCTTGCTCACAAATCTGCTAAATGCCAGCACGTCTGTCGTAGGAACGATTCTTTATCAAGTAAAAATGCACTGCACTGAGAGAGCTCGCGAGTGATGAGATAGCAGAGAAGATTTTCTTTTTTTTTTTTATTTGATTTGAACAGAACTAACCCAATATGGCACTTTTTATAGGGTGAATGGAGCAGTGGTTTCAATTCTGTTTTGGGAGGGGAGAACAGTTTTTTTCAAATGGCATTTTGAATTACCGTATTTTCCGGCCTATAAGGCGCACCGGACTATAAGGCGCACCTTCAATGAATGGCCCATTTTAAAACTTTATCCTTATATAAGGCGCACCGGACTATAAGGCGCACCATTAATGCATCATGTCAGATTTTTAATCCAAATCAAATCATTCTCCATTTTATCTTTTTTATTTCAACTTCAGACGGAACAAATTACTTTATAATCATAAAATAATGATCCATAGTCTTTTTGAGTCATGATTCATCGTCTTCAGCGGGCCACTTATGATTGATTTCATGACACAATGCTTTGGGCCAGTTTAAATTTAGGAATTTGGTCCATATATAAGGCGCACCGGACTATGAGGCGCACTGTTGGTTTTTGAGAAAATTTTAGGTTTCTAGGTGCGCCTTATAGGGCGGAAAATACGGTAGTTGTGTTATTCTCTTAACGCCACACGAAATGCTCGATTTGTACACATCATTTTCCCCATACTTGCAGACATCG
Organism: Syngnathus typhle; assembly: GCF_033458585.1. Lineage (NCBI taxonomy): Eukaryota > Metazoa > Chordata > Actinopteri > Syngnathiformes > Syngnathidae > Syngnathus > Syngnathus typhle. Next base: position 17,788,839 of record NC_083742.1, on the reverse strand, counting down.
CCTCACATGACCACGTTAGCTTACCGCATCAACGACCGGAATGTTCCCAGACTGGCTTTAAGCCGTGCTGGTATGTTGCACAGTATAAAATGCAATTTATTTTCTTACTTTTGTATTGTTCTATGTACCTCCGGATTATTTTGTTGCTTTATCGCCCTTAAAACAAAACGAAGGAGGTTTGTTGATAGATTGTAGCTAGCTAGTTCTCATATATTGTCTTTGGATGCAGGTGTAACCATGCCAACGAGTTAATGTTTTAGCTCAGTGGTTTCACCACTTATTATTATCCCATTAGCAAACAGGCTGCTAACAGCCATGCCCCATGGTCATCAAGTGTGGGAGGAGGACCGCCATACGTCACCTTCATGATGGGCGCAGGCCTCTCCTCCAGATGGCCAGGCTCTTGCCTATTCCTTTGTGCACACTCACACTGTTAGTAAGCAAATATTTGCTCGAGAACAGTTTATCGTTAATACAAATGAGATGGACAACTTGAGGTTGCATAACAATACCTGGAAACAGACGGCGTCCAATTTATGACGTTTCCATGTGTGTTCCAAAAAAGAAGGCTCCTCCATCTGCTCTTTTTTTTTTTTTGCAGCCTACATGAAAGATGTCTATTGTTATGACTGCATGCCTTACTTGCATGTGTTTCTTCTCAGACGCAATGGCCGTCCCTCCTGCATATGCAGACTTGGGGAAGTCTGCCAAAGACATCTTCAACAAGGGTTATGGTAAAAAAAAAAAAAAACATTTCATAACTCGTTTTCAAGTAACATCTGATTTCTTACCTAGTTTTGATGTGCTCATCATTCCTTCCTCATCGTGACCAGGTTATGGAATTCTGAAACTTGATGTGAAGACCAAGTCCCAGAATGGTGTTGTAAGTACTTTTACATCATGTCCTGTTTGGATTTGCTGCAAATCATTTATAGACTTTCATCTCATTTTCTACCATTTTGTTTGCATGTGAAAAATACTTACTGTGCTCTAAAGTGAAACTTGTTTAAAAAAAAGAATTAAGCCTGTTCTCTTGATCTTGACATTATATGGACAATATGATTGTGTCATTTGGTCCTTAAACCTACAAGAAATGAAATTTGATGATGGTTTGTGAGTGCCTCCTCTGAATGAACAAATCTCTAAACATTTGTCCATGTGGTTGTTGTCCCTTCCATTTTCCACATCTAATGTTGTCCTTTCTCTTTTCTTTCTTCACCGGATGTCCATATCAGATGGTAAGAAACTAGTGGCTCCTTCATACGTGTTTGATTCCTTTTAGACCATGCTCTTAAACCTTTTAAATCAACTTTTCATTTTGGTATTTTTTTACGACTCACTAAAGGCGGCTGGTATATAGTTGGCGCCGTATGGAAATGTGTTGTCTTCCCCGAACAATTGGGTAAGGTTCCAATGTTTTTCTTTTGTCTCACAGGAGTTTGCCACCTCAGGCTCCAGCAACACCAACACGGGCAGGTCGGGCGGCCACTTGGAGGCCAAGTACAAAGTCAGCGAGCTGGGCCTCAGCTTCAACCAGAAATGGAACACGGACAAGACTCTGGCCACAGAAGTCACCCTTGAGGACCAGGTGCCATCAAATGGCCTTTCAAGTATCGCTACGATCAAATTCTAACTTCTTCTCTGCTCTGCAGCTGGCAAAGGGTTTGAAGCTCGGTCTGGACGCCTCATTTGTACCGAACACAGGGTATTGAAAATATTTTTTGTTGTTGTTGCATTTTGTAGTATGTTCAAAGAAGTTCCAATCCAACGCTTTGCCTTTAGCAAAAAGAGCGGGAAACTGAAGACGGCCTACAAGCGGGAGTTTGTCAACATAGGTTGCGACCTGGCGTTCGACATGGCCGCCGGCACCACCGTTCACAGCGCGGCCGTGCTGGGCTACCAGAACTGGCTGGCGGGCTACCAGGTGGCGTTCGATACCACCAAGTCCCAGCTCACCATGAACAACTTTGCTCTGGGATACAAGGCCTCCGACTTCCAGCTACACACCAGCGTGTGAGTGTTGCGCCACGTTATATGGTGGTGGGGGGGGAAAATGACCACATCTAGTTACCTTCTGGTCAACAAAGCAAATTCTGCTTTGCCTATTGCAGCAACGACAGTACAGAGTTTACCGGCTCGATTTACCAAAAGGTGAACAGCAAAACAGAAACTGCCGTCCACCTAGCCTGGACGGCCGGAAGCAACAATACACTCTTTGGAGTGGGAGCTAAATACCAGCTGGATAAGGACGCCTCCCTTTCTGTAAGGAACGACAATTGTGGGACATAACGATGATGTCATTGCGTGACGCTTCCGGTCACTCAGGATGTGTCGTGTTCTCCGTACAGGCCAAAGTCAACAACGCCTGCCTTGTTGGAGTAGGATACACACAAACCCTCAGGCCAGGTTTGTTTTAAATAATTCTGGATGTCGATGCCCCGATTTCCGAGTTCATCTGCGCTTTTCCCCGCAGGAATCAAGCTAACGCTCTCGGCGCTCATTGACGGGAAGAGCCTCAACGGCGGCGGACACAAGATGGGGATGGGCTTCGAGTTGGATGCGTGAAGGTGACGAGAAGAAAAGCAGAAGGAGGAAAAGGAAGAAAATGAAAGAGGCCAATTAGGACGATGCCTCCAAGGTCCAACCAGCAATGCAATACCGTTAAACCAGATTGCTAGTTCAGTAACACGCTGCTTACTTTGTGCTATTAGAATACAACATAAGAAGGAAGGTTGTGGCTACTTTGTTTTGATGGCTCAATGATTTATGCCAAGTTAACTGCTGTGTTGAATCTGAGTTGGAAATGACACAAAGTGATTTTTTTTTTTTTTCCTGAAAAACTATCTAATATCTGATTAATTTTCAATTTTTGTTTTTTTTTTTAAGGAAAGAGGGAACTTTTCATACTTTTCCTGCCACTTTGCCAAACACCGGACTATCAAACAGTGCAATAAAAATGTTTTGTCCAAGTGAGCACCTTGAACTCCATTTCACCTGAGTGGCGGAAAGGTCGGTTGTGTGTATGTTCTAAACCTCTTCAGACTCCAAACAGTCAACATTTCGCTTGATCTGTGTGTGTTGAGCTTTATATAAGAAGTCAAAAGTTAAAAATGTCAAACTGACTTTTTATTTCATCAGTGGAATAAACAAAATATCAACAAAATGATGACTGTTTGCTTTTGTACATTAACAGGAAAAAATGTCAAGGTAGAAAATTCTTAATGATATCGATGTCAATGTATGATGGGACATTACAGTACATGGACACCTCTCTTTCTCTTTAGGACCAATAGATGGAGAGGAACAAATTCAACAGTGCAACTTTTGACACCAAGCTAGTTATGGAATAAGCAGTTTCCCTGAGGTGATCCTGTTCAGTTGAAATTTTCACTTAAAACTCATCCGTGACCCTGCAAGTGCAAGTGTCACTTGCCAAAGCCTACAAAATTAGCGAGCCACTTTCATAATCACAGTGAACATCTTTGACCTGGGGCCTACCGAGAGACAATTCTGCATGCTTCTCCTTGAAGAGTGCATCAATGTGTATTTTGCCCTGATATCCACACAGTGGCAGCAAGTCTTAAGAGAGATCTCTGGAGAAGCTGTTGCTCCCTTGCAGCCATGTCCATTCACTCAGCATCTGGTACACAAAATATTGAGTGAGAACACAAAAAGACTGCCATTTTCCAAAGATGGAGCGAATCCTGGTTCTGGACCCGGTCCAGAGAAAGTAATGCCAGTACAATTCTAAGCGTGTTGTCGTGGCCGAGTGGTTAAGGCGATGGACTTGAAATCCATTGGGGTGTCCCCTCGCAGGTTCGAATCCTGCCGGCAACGGA